>NW_022991359.1:0-38242 GCF_902827175.1 Gymnodraco acuticeps
TGAGGAGGGTGATAGTGAGGGAAGTCAATCCCTTTGTTGACAGTAGTGACGGCCATCTTAGTGACGTGTGTTGCTCTGAGAGAGCAGAGATGTAGTTCGTTCAGCGTTTCACACAAAGTGTAACTTCACAGTTTTACCACACTTTCTTTTTTTTTACTTGAAGAATGATCTTTTAAATTGACAAACATCAAATGTGTAATTCGTGGCACAAACGGGATGGAAAGATAATCTTTCTCTCTCCATTGACTTCAATACATCATTTTTTTTAAATAAGGTCCATGGAGCTCCCCGGAAGGGGAGGGGCTTCGCCTCTATGGAAACTGTAGTTTCCATAGTTTCCCCACAGCAGCAGACACACATTCAGGACGTCCGCTGGCGCATCATAAACACGTCGATAGTGAAAGTGCAGTCTCTTCTCCTAAGTCCTTTTGAAGTCTCCTATCCACTATCCCTTAACCCCGTGACCTTTCACTCAGAGGTCAAGGGATAGACGATAGCGTTAGAACTTCATACCTGCCAACCCTACCGCTTTTGACATGTTTCTACCGCCCACCGATTCAGCTGGCTTTCCCTACCGACTTTCAATCCTCCCAAACTATAGCAAATAACAAGGACACTCCAAAGACACTCCAAGGACACTCCAAGGACACTGGACTCCACTTTGCAGCGTGTCTGTGATCGCATCATACTAACAGTCCTCTGTGTTTCTGAGAGAGAAACATCGTGCAGAGGAAAGGCAGCGTTACCCCCGGGGCTGATGGGTAATCACTCCCAAATGAGTCCTGCAGGGTTTTCCACGTTAATATCAGTGTCTCGAAAACACAGGTTGGCGACTGAAAGACATCCAGTGTTTGGTCTTTCCCTGAAGCATCCTTCACCTACAGTGTCTCAACTGTAAGAGGACCACAAACACACACACACACACATACACACACACACACATACACACACAATATATAACCCTATTTTGAGATTAGGGGACATTTATTTCCCATTCTTTCACTTTTTCTGATATTTTCAACTCCAACATGTCGTTAATGTCTCTGTTAATCTGAAAGCCTGTACATTATCTATATCACACTTTATCAGTAGACAAATGCAGGAAATGACTTTTTTAATGCAGTATTTTCTGATTAATGGCGCAACACAAAGATATTTCGCTCTGTGCAAACCTTTGACTCTAATATGTCAACAACATGAAACAAGAACATGAACCTGGCTTTATCCAATGTTCACACAGGAGTTCTACGTCCTGACACATCCTTCATCTGTCTCAACTGGAAGAGGACCAGAAGCACAACATGTGGAGACTTTGGGATATTTATCTCCCATTCTTTTACAAACATGTCGTTGATGTCACTGTTTACCAAACTACCACTTTTTCTGAAAAATGCATAAAATGATGCAATATGTTAAATGCAGTTTATACATGTAATTACTGGGTTCCATTTCTTCTGATTACCTCATTTGGGCGTGCACATTTGGGCATGCACATTTGCCGCGCGCAAACCTACCTCTTTTGGATTTGGAAAGGTTGGCATGTATGGAACTTAGGAGCTGATTTTTGGACTATTCGACTGCAACCCAACATCACAACTCTGAGAGCCCGAGCTAACGCTAACGGATTCTAACGCTAACGGACGCTAACGGAGCGTGAAGGCACTGACGGAAGCCGCACCGAGCAAAACAAGCTAACGTGAAGCTAACGACATGTTAACGTGTTTCTCCCATAGACTGTATATATAAAGGTTTCTCCGATGATACATGAAAACAGGAAGTAGAAACAACAGTGAAGTTTCAGAATAAAGTCTTTAGGAAGAGTACAGAAAGCAGTTTGTAAATAAGAGTAAGAGCAGCAGTGACTGAAGGTTATAAACACAGAGTGAACAGGAAGTGACAGGCGACTAATCAGAGGTCAGAATTCAGGTCCACAAAGAGTCCTTTCAAAATAAAATCCCAAAGTGTTTCAGTGTCACCTCCAGGGGAGCAGCGAGATCCTCCAATCAGAACGAAGGCGGCTTTCTGCGGAGAAACAACACGGGGTTAATGAAGGGGGCTGCAAAGCATCATGGGAAATACATACAGGTCATTTATCAAAAAATTCCATTAACTTTCGAAGTAAGAGCGTTTGTATTTACATATGTGTCCCTTTCAGAATAAGAGCATGTAGATATGTCCTTTCAGAATAAGAGCATGTAGATATGTCCTTTCAGAATAAGATCATGTAGATATGTCCTTTCAAAGTAAGAGCATGTAGATATGTCCTTTCAGAATAAGAGCATGTAGATATGTCCTTTCAGAATAAGAGCATGTAGATATGTCCTTTCAGAATAAGAGCATGTATCTCTCCACAGCATATTCCTTCTCCCATACACCCAGACCAACTGGCAGAGGAGGTGGCACTGGTCTCCTGCTCTCTCCCAAATGGAGTTTTTCCCTCTTCAAGCTACCTAACTTCACTCCTTCCACCTTTGAATTCCATGCCGTCACAGTAACCCATCCTATACAGCTAACCATTGTTGTTCTCTACCGTCCACCAGGCGCCTTGGGGGACTTCTTGGAGGAATTAGATCATCTCCTCTCACTCATCCCTGAAACTGGTCCTCCCGCTGTACTTCTCGGAGACTTCAACCTCCAGACAGGGAAGATAGACGAACTAACATCTCTGTTAACTGCCTTTGCTTTCTCACTGTCTCCGTCCCCACCGACTCATAAAGCTGGCAATGTCCTTGATCTCATATTCTCAAGGAACTGCGCTACTTCTAACCTCTCTGTAAACCCGCTCCACACATCCGATCACTTCTTCATTTCATTCTCTCTATCCCTTTCCAAACATAACAAACTAATCTCTTCTCATCCTGCACCTGTCCGCCGTAACCTTCGCTCCCTCTCCCCCTCTACCTTTGCCTCGTCGGTGCTCTCAGCCCTCCCTTCCTCTGACTCGTTCCAACTCCTGCCTTCAAACTCTGCTGCAGAAACTCTCCTCTCTACTCTCTCATCCACTCTGGACTCTCTCTGTCCTCTCACATCTCGGCAGGCTCGTCAGTCCCCTTCCTGCTCCCTGGCTAAATGATGCACTGCGTGCTAATAGAACCGTCCTTAGGGCAGCAGAGCGGAAACGGTGGAAATCCAAACACCGTGACGACCTCCTAACCTATCAAGCTCTCCTCTCCTCTTTCTCTGCTTCAATCTCTCAGGCAAAAAGCACTTTCTTTCAAGATAAGATCCAATCTTCCTATTCCAATCCTAAAAAACTATTTTCCATCTTCTCCACCCTCTTGGACCCTCCCAAAGCCCCTTCCCCCTCCTCCCTCCTGGACCCCCCCAAAGCCCCTTCCCCCTCCTCCCTCCTGGACCCCCCCAAAGCCCCTTCCCCCTCCACCCTCCTGGACCCCCCCAAAGCCCCTTCCCCCTCCTCCCTCCTGGACCCCCCCAAAGCCCCTTCCCCCTCCACCCTCCTGGACCCCCCCAAAGCCCCTTCCCCCTCCTCCCTCCTGGACCCCCCCAAAGCCCCTCCCCCCTCCTCCCTCCTGGACCCCCCAAAGCCCCTTCCCCCTCCTCCCTCCTGGACCCCCCAAAGCCCCTTCCCCCTCCTCCCTCCTGGACCCCCCCCAAAGCCCCTCCCCCCTCCTCCCTCCTGGACCCCCCAAAGCCCCTTCCCCCTCCTCCCTCCTGGACCCCCCCCAAAGCTCCTTCCCCCTCCTCCCTCCTGGACCCCCCCCAAAGCCCCTTCCCCCTCCTCCCTCCTGGACCCCCCCAAAGCCCCTTCCCCCTCCTCCCTCCTGGACCCCCCCAAAGCCCCTTCCCCCTCCTCCCTCCTGGACCCCCCCCAAAGCCCCTTCCCCCTCCTCCCTCCTGGACCCCCCCCAAAGCCCCTTCCCCCTCCTCCCTCCTGGACCCCCCCAAAGTCCCTTCCCCCTCCTCCCTCCTGGACCCCCCCAAAGCCCCTTCCCCCTCCTCCCTCCTGGACCCCACCAAAGCCCATTCCCCCTCCACCCTCTTGGACCCCCCCAAAGCCCATTCCCCCCTCCACCCTCTTGGACCCCCCCAAAGCCCCTTCCCCCCTCCTCCCTCCTGGACCCCCCCAAAGCCCATTCCCCCTCCACCCTCTTGGACCCCCCCAAAGCCCCTCCCCCCTCCTCCCTTCTGTCAAGCGACTTTGTTAACCACTTTGACAAAAAGGTTGATGATATTCGCTCTTCTTTTTCTGACTCACCTTTACTCACCGCTGGGTCACCAGACCTTCCTTCCACCAACACACTTACCTCCTTTTCCCCTCTCTCTCCAAGTGAGGTTCTCACCCTCATTACCTCTGCCCGCCCTACCACCTGTCCTCTGGACCCTATCCCTTCAAACCTCCTTCAGACTATCGCTCCTGATATTCTACCGTTTCTCACCCATTTCATCAACACTTCTCTAACTTCTGGTCACTTTCCAAACAGTCTCAAGGAGGCAAGAGTAAACCCTCTCCTAAAGAAACCCACTCTCAACCCGTCTGATGTTATAAACTACAGGCCTGTCTCTCTCCTCCCGTTCCTGTCTAAATCACTTGAACGCGCTGTCTTTAAACAACTCTCCTGTTATCTCCATCAGAACAACCTTCTGGATCTGCACCAGTCTGGTTTCAAGGCAGGTCACTCCACAGAAACTGCCCTCCTTGCTGTCACTGAGGAACTGCACACTGCTAAAGCAGCCTCCCTCTCCTCTGCAGTGGCGTTTTCTCCCGGAGGCCAAGGGAAGCCAGGCTTCCCCTGTTTTTTCGGATTGTAGTTATAATTTAAATAAATAAATAAAAACACTTTGTTTTGTTTCTGTAATTCTACTTTCCTGTGTGTTCCTGCCGGACCGTCTCTCCGTCTCTCCCCCATTCTCATTGAGTATTTTACAAAGAGTGAAACAGCGCCCCTCTAGATGTCATGGTGAAACAGTAGATTGCATTCACTGTTGCGAGAGGAGGCCAGCAGAATCTAGCTTCCCTTGGTGAAAAAAAATTGAGGGATTAACCAATCAGATGAGGCCCACGTGATGCCCCTGCCAACCTGTGATTGGTCAGGGCCATGCCAGGGGAAGCCAGCCGCCTCTAGCTGAAGGGGCGGCTGGCGGCTGGCGATTTGATTGGACACTGCCATCCAATCACATCAACATCAATTTTAATACTGTAACTGTCATCACCGCCGTTAGAAATGATCAAGCAAATGAAGCATTATGGAGGGAGGAGATTTGGCGTACTTAATTAAGCATAACTTCACTAAACTTCCGCTACAGCAGCAACTAAAAATTAAAGCAGATGGCAGGACAATGCCCACACTCGAGCTGTGTACACAGAGGAATAAGGGATCTAATCGGACGTTCAATGAGGACAATTATGTCCGCACGGAGTGGCTAACTGGAAGCGCTAAACTTCAGCGTCTATTTTGCTGGCCATGTCTTGTTTTTGACAAGGGTTCGTGCTCCCTGAACAATCCTTGGGCAACTTCAGGATTCATCGATCTTGCCAACCTGTCACGGGCAATTGAGAGGCACGGTAAATCTATAAATCATATAGATTGTGCTGTGAAATTAAAGCTTTTTGGACGCGTCAGGATTGACGAGGCTCTGGATGTAGCAAGAACCATTAGCACAAAGAAGCACAACGAACAAGTAAAAAAGAACCGGGATATTCTGAGGAAACTCATCATTGCTGCCCTGTACCTTGCACGTCAAGAGCAAGCATTCAGGGGACACAATGAGGCCGCTGGCAGCTCTAACAGGGGCAATTTTGTAGAGCTGGTATGTGCATTTGCAGAGTTTGACACTGCACTCGCGGAGCACTTGGGATCGTCAACAGTCTTCAGCGGTATGTCAAACACCATACAAAATGACATAATTGAGAGCATAGCTCGTTGTATCCAGGATGAGACTGATAAAGAAATACACATTTCTCCTTTCATTGCTGTAGAAGTGGATGACACATCAGACATCTCCAATAAGTGCCAACTCACTATCATAATCAGATATGTGAATGAAAAAGGCAGTGTGTGTGAACGTTTCCTCGGCTTTTTTGATGTCAGCTTAGAAAGAGATGCAAAAGCTGTAACATCAGTTGTCATGAGAGCCATCGGGAACTACAGCCCAACAAACAAACTGATTTGTCAGACTTATGACGGAGCAAGCTGCATGAGTGGACAGCACGGTGGCGTTCAGGCTTTAGTGAAAGCACACTGCCCCAATGCGCTATTCATCCACTGCTATGCTCACAAATTAAATTTGGTTTTAGCACAAGGCACAAACAACATCCAAGCAGCCAAACTGTTTTTTGCCAATCTCGATGCCTTCCACAATTTTTTCTCACGTTCATGTAAGAGATCAGCACTACTGTCTGAAGTTGATCGAGCTGTGCGTGTACCAGGGGGTTCTGCTGTGAGGTGGAATTTTAAAAGCCGCGCAGTACACGCCATCCATGAAGGACGCGGGTCGCTCTGTATCGCTTTTGACAGGATAATGACAGAGCCGGGATGGGACAAAGAGACCATTGCACAGAGTGCTCCCTTGAAGCAAAAACTTGAGGATTTTGACTTCACCTTCCTGCTCGGAGTCTTTCAGTCCATTTTCGGCCTCACAGAACCACTCTTCCAGGTTCTGCAAAGCAAGACGGCGGACATCAAAAAATGCCAGGATCGGATCATGAGCACTCTCAGCGCTCTCAAAGCCACAAGAACAGATGAGACATTCAGTCGCATTTACGATGACACGGTCAAAGCAGTCGGAGATCCTGTGCCCCGACGTAAACGACGTCGCCGCGGCTGGGACGACCTGGAGCAAGGGTTTAACCAGCACCAAGAAGGAGACGAGGAAACGGTTGTGTCTTTCCGGCGTCTTTACTTCCAGATTGTTGACGGCATAGTGTTGCACATGACCCAAAGATTTGCAGATATGGAGCACCTGCACTTTTTTCGGATACTGGAACACACATCATTCACATCGTTCTGCAACCCTGATGCATTTCCCAGCAGTGAGCTGGCTCAGCTGATCAACACGTATCCATTCTTTGATGAGCAGAAGTTAAGGAATGAGCTGCACACGCTGTACAACAACAGGTTGTTTCACAAGCCACCAGGAGAGCTGATACAGCTTCTTATTGAGGATGACCTACAGGGCACACTCTCCGAGGTCTACAAGCTGCTCCAGCTCATGCTCACGATACCAGCCACCAGCACATCAGCAGAGCGCTCCTTTTCCTGTCTAAAAAGGATCAAAACGTATCTGAGGAACACGTGTGGACAGGACAGACTTGTCAACCTAGCCACAATATCCATTGACTCTGTTGTTGTGGAGGACCTAAAGGCCGCTGGGAAGTTCTATGACATTGTTATTGACCACTTCGCTACCATGAAAGACAGGAGAATGGCCTTCCTCTTCAAATGGGGTGAGTGAAATGCACACCCCTTTCTCTCTGTGCATACCTGTTGCCTGAACTGCCCGTGTAGCTGTGTGCAATTTCTGATGTGGTTCTGTTGGTTATTGTGCATTGCTTGCCTAGATTTAGCTGCAGGTGTTCAGTCTGAAGTAGTTGTTTTATTGCAGTTGTTTAATTAGCACAGGGTGCTGCTATCCGAAAATCAGCACCGCAGATAGCATGCCATATAGGGCCCGATCACCTGAATAGATGAGATTGTTTATATTTTTGTGTTACTTTTGGACAACGGACTGAACTAATTACAGAGACGAGGACTGTTGCTGCACTTGCCATGTGTGTTAGTGTAACAGATGTAAATATGCAGTGGGGTTTATTTAATTTAATTTTGTATAATCACACACATTCTGTGTTTTATATTATTTTATTCTGTGTTCTTCATTTTATTGAATGTTAAATACCTGGCAAGGTCGGAGAGCTGTGCTCAGGAGTTTATTGTTGTGAGGACTTTCATTTCCTTTCTTTGTGATTTTACTTTTTGTATATATTGTGTCCCTCACGTTTCCTCTTCCCTTTTTGTAAACGTTCCAAGCAATGAGAGGAGTCACTGAGGGAAATGTATGTAAAACTGATCAATTTATCTGTTATCAGATTCAGACATTAAACAGAGATCGTCTCAACTTTACGCTGACTCGGCGGGTCTCGTCCATTATCAACACAACACATACTGATACTTTGATGTGAACGTAAAACTTTAAAGGTCTCCTGATTTAGTTTGTGAATGAATGCTTCTTATTTATTAATTACCGAATCTGCACTGCGCATTGAGCGGCTGGTATTGCATTGGTGGGGGGAGGTTGGCATAAATTAATAAGAAAATGCTTAAATTAATAAGACGAGAGAGTTTCAGATGGAGAGTGCGTGTGGACCTGTTGCTTAGATAACAGGCGTGTACAAGTCCTGCATCTGTATGATACAAATGTGTGTAAAATGTTACCGGGCGCTGTAATCACTCATCTGGTTACGTTATTGACCCTCAGGGTCCCTCAGGGCTCTGTTCTTGGTCCCCTCCTCTTCTCCCTGTACACAAACTCGCTCGGATCAGTCATTAGCCCGCATGGTTTTTCATTACCACTGCTACGCTGACGACACCCAATTAATTCTGTCCTTTCCCCGCTCAGAGACCCAGGTCGTCGCACGCATCTCTGCTTGTCTAGCTGACATCTCTCAGTGGATGTCTGCTCATCACCTCGAGCTCAACCTTGACAAGACTGAGCTGCATTTCCTTCCGGGAAAAGATTGTCCCACTCTTGACCTAACAATCAACATCGGCACCTCAGTTGTTTCCCCGACTCAGACTGCAAGGAATCTGGGTGTGACCCTCGATAACAACTTGTCCTTCACTGCAAACATCGCTGCTACAACCCGTTGCTGCAGATACACGCTTTACAACATCAGGATGATACTAACTCATCTCTTTCGACTCCACTTCGAGCGATAGAACTATTAACAAAGCACTTATATACTAATAAAGGACTGGCTTATCTAAAGCCAGTTGAGTAGCACTTGAAATGTTTGGCTCTATGAAACCTGATGTACTTTATGATTCTGTTTCTTCAAGGTTGTATTTTGTTGGTCGCTCTGGATAAAAGCGTCAGCTAAATGTGATGTAATGTAATGTATATATGCCCTTTCAGAATAACAGCATGTAGATATGTCCTTTCAGAATAAGAGCGTGTAGATATGTCCTTTCAAAATAAGAGCGTGTAGATATGTCCTTTCAAAATAAGAGCGTGTAGATATGTCCTTCCAGAATAAGAGCGTTTACCTGGAGGTCTATGTGGAAGAGCTTCCTCTCTTCTCCAGGAATCTGTTTGACCACAAAACACAGACTCAGTTTCTGACAGAAAACACAGCGACCACACTCACACTCACACACTGGTGTGTGTGTGTGTGTGTGTGTGTGTGTGTGTGTGTGTGTGTGTGTGTGTGTGTGTGTGTGTGTGTGTGTGTGTGTGTGTGTGTGTGTGTGTGTGTGTGTGTGTGTGTGTGTGTGTGTGTGTGTGTGTGTGTGTGTGTGTGTGTGTGTGTGTGTGTGTGTGTGTGTGTGTACTTGTTAAACATGAGGAGATAATTCTGCGTAAATCCTGAGGTCAGTTTCTGATGAAAAACGGAATGAATATAAATATGTTTTATATAATATATCTGACGGTACGTCCACACAGCAGCTTTTCAAAAATCTTGAAAATCTTGGAGCTGGGCGTGTCTGACAGCTTGGGGATTTTTTGCGAGCAACGCGACCGACATGAATCTCCCGCCCCCGACATACAAAGCAAAAAAACCCCGGGGATTTTATGCGAGCAATATATATAAATATAAACTCCCCAAACAGGCGAAAACCTACCAGTTTCCTCCACTGTCTCTGCCTCCTCCCTCCATGCCTGGTTCCTCCACTGTCTCTGCCTCCTCCCTCCATGCCTGGTTCCTCCACTGTCTCTGCCTCCTCCCTCCATGCCTGGTTCCTCCACTGTCTCTGCCTCCTCCCTCCATGCCTGGTTCCTCCACTGTCTCTGCCACCTCCCTCCATGACTGGTTCCTCCACTGTCTCTGCCACCTCCCTCCATGCCTGGTTCCTCCACTGTCTCTGCCTCCTCCCTCCATGCCTGGTTCCTCCACTGTCTCTGCCTCCTCCCTCCATGCCTGGTTCCTCCGGTTTGTATCCCGTTAATAGTCTGGTCGTAAAGAACCGGGTGATTTGCTACCGTAATTTCTCGTTTGGAATATGAGGAAATGAACTGCGGTCTGGTTCTCCCTGCTTACACGCGGTTTGATTGGCTCGCGCTTCTACTGTCAGATTTGCATAAACGGGATTTGATTGGCTGACGCTTCCAGCTCAGCTTCAAAAGTTGAACATTGCTCAACTTTTGAATCCTGAAAATCCTGGAAATCTTCGCTTCGCTTCCCCACAATGCAGTTCGGCGAAAAGCGAGGCAAAGTGACGTCATCCCCATTCAAAGTCAATGGGTAGAGAAGCGTTGGAAGCGGTGGAAGATTCGTCTAAAGCTGCTGTGTGGACGTACCGTAAAGGCAGAGTTATTACATCTTTATAAATGTATTTTAAAAGATCTCTTTTTAAATAGAAAACACTCACACTTGAGTTTGTCTCATGAAGTCGGCGAAGTGCTGATCTCTGGAGCAGAGCTCGACGATCCTCAGACGCTCCTGGATCTCCTGCAGGGTCACAGGTCAGCGGTTAGGACTACAAACATGGCCGCAGTGTCCTGTAGTCTATTAACAATGACTCAGCACAGAGGTCGGAGGGTTAGGACTACAAACATGGCCGCAGTTTCCTGTAGTTTACTAATGTATGTGGAACCACTTTTTCAGCCCTGAACCCCTGACAGGACTCAACATTATGAGTCGTACCTCTTTGCTCAGAGAGCTGTTCTCCTGGTCTATGTTCTCCTGGTTCTGGTCTCTGGACCCGGTTCTGAGTGGCGCCTCGTCATCGTAGCGCCGGTAGAACTGAGCCGCCACCGGTCCGCTGTCCGGCGCCGCGGTTAGCTTAGCACTACGCTCCAGAGACGGGATGCCCAACCTGCAGGAAACAACGTTACTCAGCAGACTGTCAACAGGAAGTGATGCCCTCAGACTGTCAACAGGAAGTGATGCCCTCAGACTGTCAACAGGAAGTGATGTCAGAGGTCTCACCTGATTGGGTCCTCGCTGTCCTCTGCGTCGTAGCGCTCCCTCAGCGTTCTGGACAGGAAGTAGACGATGCCTCCAGCCACCAATAGGAGGCCGGACACCGACGCCATGGCGATGCCGACGACCAGCGGCTCGGAGACGAACTCCTCGCAGTGCTGACCACGGTACCACCAGTTCTCCCCGACACGACACCTGGCACCACAGGGGGCAGCACATTAAAATACACACATATAAAGGTCATCTTCTTAAAAGGGACTTCAGTAGGTTTACGATGTGTAGAAAAGTCTTTCAAAATGTTTGAAATGATCTTATATGTCAGTTGTTCCCAAAGTGGAGGGCGCGAGAGACCAGGAGGAAAAATGGTTATTAAAAAAAAAAAAAAGAAGATTAAAAAAAAAATAATAATAATCATAATTTGAAAGATTATTGATTTAAAAATAATATGATACAGTACTATTACGTCTGGGTCTCTGTGTTTCATTAAAGCTCGGCTCTGTGTGTGTGTGTGTGTGTGTGTGTGTGTGTGTGTGTGTGTGTGTGTGTGTGTGTGTGTGTGTGTGTGTGTGTGTGTGTGTGTGTGTGTGTGTGTGTGTGTGTGTGTGTGTGTGTGTGTGTGTGTGTGTGTGTGTGTGTGTGTGTGTGTGTGTGTGTGTGTGTGTGTGTGTAACGAGCCATTTTGTGTGCGTCTGCGAGAGAGAGAGAGAGAGAGCGCACCGGTACCGGAGCTTGTTGTTGTTAGCTTCTGGTGCTAGCGAGCTACGCTAACAGATATAAGGAGTTTTTTCAACAACAAGGTGGAGGAGAGTCCTCTCCTGTCAGACTGAGAGGCTCAGTGAGCTCAAGGACTCTCAGTGTTATCTCAGTGGGTCTCAAATGGTTTGGTCACCATTAATGTAAACAATTATTTCCGAGGCTCACGTTTATATGATCATTATAGTTATAAAAAAATAAGAGAATACATTAAAAACAGGTATGAAATACTATATGACAGTAAAACAAGAATAAAGTTTAAAAGGGAGTGATTTGTAAAATATCCATAAAGAAAAAGTAAATCTGTTTCCAGTTCTGTTTCATATGTGTTGAGAGATGTATCCATAGATCTCTTCATGTTGCTCTCAAAGTGCAGCAGATTGATGCTTTTAACTTCAATATTTAGAAATAAATCTTCCCTGGGGAGCTTGCCCCCGGACCCCCCTAGAGGAGGTGAGGACCCCCCTATGTGAGGTCCACACACCACCTATAAAAATAGCACTCGACCCCTGCTTACACCTATATGCCGTGAGCTGATATCGAGCCTTCATTGTAACAGTCACACCGTGTATTTGCGTGGGGAGTGTTGCAGTAGAACATTCCTCTGTAGCGACCGGTACATTAATGGTAAACCCTAAATGTTTGAGCACCCTCTATGAAACGTCAAGCTACCCCACAGCACCCCAAAATAAATCTCTGGCGCCGCCACTGAGCCTGACTATTTGTGTTGGGGGGTGTAGTGAAATATTTGTATTTATTCATGTTAGCAAACTATGGATAAGCTTAAAATGGGAATAATTTGGGTAAAACTGTGAGCTGGATTTGGGGCCTGTTGACATGTGTTTTTGAGGACAAAGGAAGATGGGGGAAGGTGAGAGCATGTCTTGAGTTGCATTCAACTTAGATCTAGCTACAGTGATTGGGGAAACCTAAGGTCTAAGGCAGGGGTGCCCAACCTTTTTTGAACCGAGAGCTACTTTTAAAGTTGCCAGTCTGCCGAGATCTACCAGTCCAAATAGAGAGGCGTAGACATTACTGACAGCCTACTACCAGGTAAATACACACTTCTACTTGTATAAAACTGACGTTTGTACGATTAATACTTCATAAAATACTGCAGATCCTTTATCTTACCTCTTTCTAATCTACACACATACAAGTATTTAACTGAAGTTACACAACAGTGTTGTTGATACAGAGTTGGAGTTTATTCACACGTCACTACAGTGGGTCATGTTTTCAAGAAACATTGAACAGTGCTGCCACATATGACACAGGAAAAAAGAAAAGACTCTGAACCCTTTCTTTGCCATTATATAAAAATAGTGTTGCTACAAAAGTATAAATTAGGCTTACTAATAAGACAACTCAGATCTGAAGCTACTCAGGAATCTGCTGCCAAAGTGCAATAAAAAAGACAACATTAATAGAATCAAACCCTTTTTTTGTTGCATTTTAGTAGATTATAAAAATAAATGCCTTTTTAAAATAGGATGCAAGCAACACTAGCTTCTTAACCTGAATTGATAATAGACTATAATCAATTTAAGTTTGCATTCTTATACCATTTTGTACAATAATTATAATGAATAAGTTCAAACAAACTCAAACTTACAGCTGATTAATAACGGTATCTAACTTGAGTTTTTTTCATATCAAAAACCTGTTGAAATGCTTCTGTTATTTTTATTACGCATCGGTAGCCTCCAGGAATGCTTCTTTCACAACTTCGCCGTCTTTGAAAGACTTGTGTTTCGCCAGAACGTGACTGACACGATAAGATGCTCTGGTAGCAGCCTTGCTCTTGTTGTTGGGCCGGGTGAAAATGGACTGCTGTGCATTTAGCTGTCCTCTCAGGCCCCTCCCCTTTTGGAGCGTAGGGCAGAATTAAGGAGGGAATTCCGTCTCGTAGCGTTTGTGCACTGTTTTGAAATGCCGCTCCTAAATGACCCTTCTTCGATAAAGCCACGCTCGCATTGCAGATGAGACAGATGGACTTTGAATTGGAATAGATACAAAAATAATCATCCTCCCACTCGGAGTGGAAAGAGCCGGCTCTTTTAAGTGAACGACTGGAGCCGGCTCGCGCCCGCGAACGAGCCGGTTTTTTGTTTTTGTTAAGTAATACAAGCCAGAATGATATGATGATCTCCGCGCTACAGTTGCTCCGCTCCGTGCATGCATGCAGTGACATGGATTAGAGACTGTTGGATGCTGCTGTTTTGAGCATTGCAATACATTTATTTGTATTATGTTTTTTTATGATTAAAGAAGGTTGGATGTTGCTGTACTGAGCATTGCAATATATTTATTTTCATTATGTTATTTATTTATGATTATCCTTAGGCTAAGCAAAGATTTGATGTCAGCTGTTGCTGTCTTTTTTTCTACAGTTAATAGTTACTGAAATAGAGCCCTGCTGTTTTGTCAGGGCCTTTTCTTTAAATATAATTTTAAAATGTCGATACAGTAGCCCCTTTTTTAAAATGTCTATGCTTAAGTTTTTATAGGTGTTGCTATCTGCTTTGTGTAGCGTGCTACAAGCAAGACAGTGCATTCATTGGGTGGTATCAGAGAGTTACAAGGGTCTGTAAATGCAATGAAAACATTTGGCCACAGCAAATCATTTATTAAACATGTCATTTTTACTTTTGAATACTTAGTTCAGTACAAATGATGTATTGGATAATTTAAGTGATATGTGTACACATATAAATCATTCATTAGTCAAAACAGGGCTACATTTGATTTAATTAAAAGGTATAATATGTGGTAAACTGAAGAGCCGTTTGGGAGCCGAAAGAGCCGGCTCTTCTTGGTGAGCCGAGCCAAATGATCCGGCTCACCAAGAAGAGCCGGAATTCCCATCACTAGTTGACACGGACGGACAACGTTAGCGAACTAGTGCACTGCCCACTGCTCACCAGCCACGCCCCGACACATGGGGTCACGCCGGCCAATCACAAAGCTTTGATGCGTTCAAGTGCATTATTCTGGCACAGGAAGATTATGTTACAGGACATTAACGATAAAACAGAATATTGTTGTTCTATTTTTAGACACATCTCGCGATCGACTGGGAATCTCCCCGCGATCGACCGGTCGATCGCGATCGACTGGTTGGGCACCCCTGGTCTAAGGTGTTAGGGATATTTGGGGCTGCCAATCAAGGAGGTCCAAATGGGAGGATCTGATAACTCCTCCCATTGTCAAAGAGTATAAACACAGACACACACGCGGTGTTCAGCCTCTTTCCTCTGGCTGGCTCACGTGCAGGTAAATTCGGGATCCCAAAGATTAACTGTATTGAATTTGTACTGTATTGATTGTATTGATTGTCATATTACCATTAAAGTAGATTAACGGTTACTTGGTATCTCTGGATTCCTTCCTGTATTAACCAGCTTGATAGGGACGCGCAGAGATTTGAAAAGCGGACCAGATATCCCTTTAAATCTCTAACAAATGGTGACCCTCGACGTGCCAGATATAACGAAGCTGATGAAGAATCCAGACGACCAGAAAGTTTAAATGGAATATACAATGCATATTTTACTATGTTAGGAAAGTTATATACAAAACGTGAACGTTGATCGCCAGGTAGACGGAAAGTCCTGCGTAACGTAAATAGAGCAGTTTGGCGCGGATCTGCAGGTAGTTTATTCCTGAGTGGCGTGGAGACGGTGCAGTTTGTTCGGTGCGAGGTTTGATTCCTGCACGACAAAACCTGGAAACACGATATTTTAGATCGGGTCGCCGTTTAAAACTGGGGTTAAATAACAGACCAAGGCTGAAAGCTAAAAGCCAGAGGTCTGTTATATGTTAAATCGAGGGAGAGCGTTTCCCTTTGTCTGTAAACTTCTGCTGCTGCCATCTAGTGGCTGAAAGGGGGTATCACACCCTTGACATTTTTATATGGTTTAGCTTCGAGCTTCGAGTTTAATCTGTAAACTTCTGCTGCTGCCATCTAGTGGCTGAAAGGGGGTATCACACCCTTGACATTTTTCATTACATTGCTGGCCGGTATTGAAGACGGGAAGCACGTTAATAGTAACAACGACAATAGCCCAGTATATTAATCAAAGTTAAAAAAGGAACATGTTGGCAGCTTCTTACACATTGTGTAGCCGTACCGCCACCTTTCCAGAAACGGCACGGCAGTTAGAACTGATTTTGGAAAACTGGTACAAAACAATAAGGAATTGAACATTTTTTACAACGACAGCACCAGGAGATGAGTAAACTCAAGAATCTGTAGAGTGTAAATACATTGTGAAAAACACATTTTACACTCGAACTGTTTGCACATCATAGACAAGGAATTTAGACAATATAAATAAATGTTCAGAAAGTAGACATAGGCCTACACTTGATTCAAATTTCATTACTGTGATCCGATTGGTGTGCTCTGCAGGTTTACTATTGTTCGAAGTAACAGTGGGATTTAAAATGAGAGAAAATATGGGGATGTTTTTTTTTTCGTAATGTGTGGAATATGTGATGCTGGAAACATGTAAGTATTTCAGAGTTGTGTTGGGTAAATATGTAACAATGGATGAAACAATTTTTGGAGTGAGTTTTTGTAATATCATAGGTAGACATTAATTATGTTGTTTAGATGGCATTTAACAACTAAGACAGATAGTATGATTAGAAAGAGACAGAGTGGAAAGGGTTGGATTTATTTAACCTCAGTGTGCTAGACTTCTTATAGGTAATGTGTACCGAGACCTGGACTCCCCCTCTGAGTTAGAAAGGCTTCGATCCCGACCCTCCAAGCAGACAAAAGACCTAACCCAACAGGAGACTCCTCCTTCTCCATCGTACAGACAGAGAACCAGAGCTGAACCAACAACAACAACAAGACTACATCAAGACTGCAGCCAGAACTATCTCCACCTGTGGCATCCAGAACCAAACAGCATGCTGACATACAGAGAGATACTCTCATCAGCCCCTCAGACAGGACATGAGAGCAGAATCCGCCCTCCATAAAAACAGCAGAGAGACTGTAAAGGAGGAGTGCAACAACAGTGGCATGATGGGGCTGCAGATGTGACTGGGCCAATGGCTGCCTAAAAAAGTTACAGCGGATGGTTTCAACAGCTGATGGACTGAAGAGAAGACAGAATCAGAGGAGTTGGCATGGTCGATTAGAAGTGAGGAGGCCGGGGTCATGGCTTGAGAAAACCAGGGGAGGAGGAAAGGAGAACGGGAATGAGTGAGTTTACACATAAACACACTTATTCACAAAACGCACATTTAAATAACTTGAATTAACTTCATAAATACGTAAAGACAGAAAGATTTATTAATAAATTGGTAAATTAAAAATAGCAGTAAAGAGGAAACTATTAAAGTAAAATGATAATCATCCTAAAACACACTGAGAGAGTAGAACCATATTCTTCAATATTTTCATCATGTTAACAATTCATTCTTTAAGAGATTTTTATTCACGTGTGAATAAAGTAGCGATCTCATTGGTTACAATATTGATCACCATTAAAAGGATAGTTTTAGGAACCGCTCTATAAGACAAATCTTTATTTGGATTAATAATGTTAAAGGGAGAGCTGGTGCCAAGCCACATATAAAATTCCAATCTAAAGTATTGATTTCACCATTGTGGCATAGTTATTACCATCCTTGATAAAGGAGGGAGTAATTGTTGGATGTTCGGACACCCAAGGTTCCACACACTGCTAAAGAGTTAAACATTGTTTTTTAAGTAGACCAGAATTAAAGATAAATGAGTATAATGAGCTATGAAATGCAGAGCGACACAGATCCTAGTAATGTTTTGACTCAAGATAATAGTTATGTACACAAGTTTCTGAAATAGATCATTAGACATTTTAATACTAATTAGGTGTAAATGGATTGCAGTAGTAGTAGTACTCGAAGGAAGTGAGTTTTGTAGCAAGTTTCAGGAAAAGTGGGAGGCAGAAGTCC
Source organism: Gymnodraco acuticeps (assembly GCF_902827175.1). Classification (NCBI taxonomy): domain Eukaryota; kingdom Metazoa; phylum Chordata; class Actinopteri; order Perciformes; family Bathydraconidae; genus Gymnodraco; species Gymnodraco acuticeps. Next base: position 17,807 of record NW_022991359.1, read on the forward strand.
CAATGACAAGTGAGAATCATCTTGAAAATCATATTTTTGTAGACAAAGGATACTGGCCTATGCTGAAATGTCAAAGTCTCTGCAGAGCACGACACATGGCCAAAAAAGACGGAGACCAACTGACCTTTGACCCTGACCGACAGTGTAACTTGACAAGGCACTGTGGATGACTGACTCTGGGGTGAAGCTGACCAAACTTGACATGACAACCAGACAGTGTGAGTGTGAATGAATGCCGGCATGTGATCAGTGTAACTGCATGATTCTAAAACAATAACCAACCAAGCATGTTTTTGGACTAACATATTATTTTGGAGCTCCAAGGGAAACGAGAGGTTTCCTAAAAATTCCACAAAAAGGGGAAACCGCACATGTGACCCGGTTATATTTTACTCTCACATGAGTTGGCGGTTTGCAAATGTAAAACTAAAATCTGAAGATTCTGTTTCTTTTAGGCCTGAAGGACGGAGAGGAACACTTCTTTTCACTGAAGTGTTTCGCTGTGGAAATAATGATAATGGATGTCAAATTGTAAATAATGTTCATTATGTCCCTAACTAATTACCTGACAGTTTTTGTTCCCCTCCCATTACAGGGTTTTTTACACATGATTTCATGTGTAAAAGGGGGGAGTGTGTATAATGTATAAATGTCAACATGGCTGTAAAATTCACAATTTAAATTTTTCTTTTAAGGATTGACAGAAACCTTCCGCCCCAACTCAGATGTTCAAACTGAGCATTGAATGTAATTAACCTGCTCCATATCTGGGGATAAGATACTGTTTGATGAATGTTGAGATGTTTCTAAATATTGATTTGAATTATAACAGGTAACACAGAATCAGTGGCCAAGGGGCTGCTGTAAGAGATGTAATTCCAGAATAGAATACCAAAGAAGTTGACCTGTGATAATGAAACGATTTTGTAATAGTTTAACAGACATTAGAGTAACTGAGGTTTGAAATGTAGAAAGAACATATTACAGTTAAAGCTAAAACATAGTAGTGTATTGAGACAGAATTTAATTTAGACAACATCATGTAACTAGCCTGGTAAAGAAGTAAAAGCCATAGACTTTATTGTTTAGGTCATTATGGGGATATACATTTCATCTAAAGTTATAATAGAAAGACATTTGATGACAGTTTGTTGGAATTCTGTATTCATTTTTTCAGCTTGATAATATCTAAGCACTGACAGGTAAAAGCAGTATCACCAGGAAATCATTCACTTTGTTAGTATCGTGATTTTGGTTGTTTTTGAATCCATAACATTAGTGTGTTTCTTTACCAGAAACATTAGCAGTTCATATTATATTTAGATTTTAAATAGGATTTCATTTAAAAATAAACACGGATGCTTGTCAGAAATTCAGAGCTATTGAAATATGTTATTTAGTTTACCTAAAGATGTTGGGGTTCTTATTTAGTTGGCACAATCCAAGTATTAAGATTCTGAAGCTGCACTGGCAGATAGGAGGTCTACAATTAATTTAGAAAACCTGTTCACAGACGGCTGTTGTTTCAAGACACCTCACCAACAGGCTCCAAGTGGGTCAAAACAGCTGAGCGTAGGCTTGAGGGAGTTGTATCAGATTTCTCCACACAGGTTGCTGGCGCCAAAAGGGGGACCCGAGAAGCACGAGGCCGACACAGCAGAGTTCGTCTGGCTGAAGGTCATCAGGACAAAGTGGCTCAACCCCAGGCTCTCCGGCCCCGACCGAGTGACCCAGCGGACCTCTTATGCCGTCTGCCTGGGAGAAAAGGGGGACAGCTCGTACCACGGGAGCCAGTGTGCGGCGGGGAAACCACCTGCTAGGACCAGGGGACGACATCAGGACGGACGTGGCCCTGGCAGACGTGGACTACTCGGAAGCAGCGGACTGGAGGAGCAGGACCCTGGAGACATCTCTACAGCATCGACCCGGAAGCCGCCATCAGCGGGCCGGAGGAGGAGGAGGAGGAGGAGGAGGAGGAGGAGGAGGAGGAGGAGGAGGAGGAGGAGGAGGAGGAGGAGGAGGAGGAGGAGGAGGAGGAGGAGGAGGAGGAGGAGGAGGAGGAAGAGGAAGAGGAAGAGGAAGAGGAAGAGGAAGACGAAGACATCTCTCTAGCAGGCAGCCCAGAAGCTGCTGTCAGCGGATCGGGGGGACAAAGACACGGCAAGCCAGGACGGCACAGGGGACTTGTCGAGGCAGCAGAGGAGTCTACTTCTCTCTGATCAGTTCCACCCGTGAAGGGAAAGCCGCATCTCCCCCTCCCTATTAGCTGTCCTTGTGGGCTATTCCTCCGAGGGGGGGGGGGGGGGGGGCTGATGATTCTAGCACTCAGCTGCCCCCTCATGGTTCCTTCACTGCCATGGAAAGTGGTGTTCTGTCTCCATGAAGTTTTCAAGTACTCTAAATACCAGCTTCGGATGGATTTATACAATGTTTGGGGGACGGACACAGTAGAAAAGAATGACAGTGGGTATATTTCAAAATGCCTTGTCTAAGTTTATCTCTGGAGAAGGAGATAAAAAGGGGGATTTGTAGTGAAATATTTGTATTTATTCATGTTAGCAAACTATGGATAAGCTTAAAATGGGAATAATTTGGGTAAAACTGTGAGCTGGATTTGGGGCCTGTTGACATGTGTTTTTGAGGACAAAGGAAGATGGGGGAAGGTGAGAGCATGTCTTGAGTTGCATTCAACTTAGATCTAGCTACAGTGATTGGGGAAACCTAAGGTCTAAGGTGTTAGGGATATTTGGGGCTGCCAATCAAGGAGGTCCAAATGGGAGGATCTGATAACTCCTCCCATTGTCAAAGAGTATAAACACAGACACACGTGGTGTTCAGCCTCTTTCCTCTGGCTGGCTCACGTGCAGGTAAATTCGGGATCCCAAAGATTAACTGTGTTGAATTTGTACTGTATTGATTGTATTGTATTGTCATATTACCATTAAAGTAGATTATTGTTTACTTGGTAGCTCTGGATTCCTTCCTGTATTAACCAGCTTGATAGGGACGCGCGGAGATTTGAAAAGCGGACCAGATATCCCTTTAAATCTCTAACAGGGGGCCTGACACAAATAGTCAGGCTTCTTCTCCAAAGAAACAGTTTGAGAACCACTGGTCTAAGGTGAATGTATTTAATAATAAAGTGATATTTAAAGAGTGTAGTGCCGCCTCCCACCTGCAGATGGCGCCCTTCCCTGGCTGGACGTCACACTTCCCGTCGTTCAGGCAGAAGTCGTGCGTCACGTCGCAGACGCTCTGACACGGCAGCCCGTCCACGCTAACGTAGCCCGCGGCGCACACACACTCCGCCTCGCCAGACCAGCGGTTCACCACGCAGCGAGAAAACTCATTACACGCCTGAAACTTACACGGGTCAGCACGCTCACCTGGAACCAGAGAAGAAGAAGATCAGAGACCAGAGAAGAAGAAGGATTACCAGGAGCTGCTGTGATTGGCTCAGACAGATTACGCTCAGCAGACTAACTATAAATACTCTCTGATAAATCAACACAATAAAACAAGTATATATATATGTGTGTGTGTGTATATCTACAGCCCGTCCCCACCGGCCTCCACGTCCAGAGAGTACTTGTCGATGTCCAGGTTCAGGGTCTGGTAGGCAGCGTTGGCGAAGTCTTCGAGGACCAGATGAACGACACTGGAGACGCCTGGAGACACCGGGCGTCCGAACACCATCCGACTGTTCACCACTACGCTGCCATTCCTGAAGTTCAGAACCTCCAGGTTCTTAAAGTGGTGCAGGTTGGTCTGCAGGTAGGGGACCAGCTGAGGGACAGGGACAGGGTCTTTAGAACAGAACCAGCTGAGGGACAGAGAAAGGGTCTTTATAACAGAACCAGATGAGGGACAGGGTCTTTATGAGTCTTATATCAGTCTAGAACCAGCTGAGGGACAGGGTCTTTATGAGTTTGATATCAGTCCAGAATCAGCTGAGGGACAGCGTCTTTATGAGTCTGATATCAGTCCAGAACCAGCTGAGGGACAGGGTCTTTATGAGTCTGATATCAGTCCAGAACCAGCTGAGGGACAAGGTCTTTATGAGTCTTATATCTGTCCAGAACCAGCTGAGGGACAGGGTCTTTATGAGTCTGATATCAGTCCAGAACCAGCTGAGGAACAGGGTCTTTAGGAGTCTAATATCAGTCCAGAACCAGCTGAGGGACAGGGTCTTTATGAGTCTGATATCAGTCCAGAACCAGCTGGAGGACAGGGTCTTTATGAGTCTGATATCAGTCCAGAACCAGCTGAGGGACAAGGTCTTTATGAGTCTGATATCAGTCCAGAACCAGCTGAGGGACAAGGTCTTTATGAGTCTGATATCAGTCCAGAACCATCTGAGGGACAGGGTCTTTATGAGTCTAATATCAGTCCAGAACCAGCTGAGGGACAGGGTCTTTATGAGTCTGATATCAGTCCAGAATCAGCTGAGGGACAGGGTCTTTATGAGTCTGATATCAGTCCAGAACCAGCTGAGGGACAGGGTCTTTATGAGTCTGATATCAGTCCAGGACCAGCTGAGGGACAGGGTCTTTATGTCTCTAATATCAGTCCAGGACCAGCTGAGGGACAGGGTCTTTGTGAGTCTAATATCAGTCCAGAACCAGCTGAGGGACAGAGTCTTTATGAGTCTAATATCAGTCCAGAACCAGCTGAGGGACAGGGTCTTGTTGTGATGACCTCATACAGGTTAGTAGTTAATAACTGAGTTCCTCACCAGCTGGGTGAAGCGCTGCTCCAGAGATCTGTACTCGGAGGAGCTCTTGTTGAACAGATCACTGGAAAAGGCCATGTTGGTGACCCTCAGGCTGAAGAACACCGTGAGAGCCCGGCCAGCAGGGTGCGCCGTGGGGGTGGGAACCTCCATCTCTGCCCCACTGGAGGAACCACTGCCGTCTCCTTCAGGATCAATAACACTGAGCGGGAAGACGTCAAAGCTCGGGGAGTCGGAGAAGACCTGCTCCGAGGGGGGGGGGACCTCCTGTGGAGAGGGGGGGGGAACCTCCTGTGGAGAGGAAGGCGATGTTCGGAGGGTTCCTACGTCTTCTGATTCATGGAGGAGCGCCGGCAGCAGACCAGGAACACCTGGACCAGATCAAAGGTTCAAAGGTACCATAATATGTTACAAACTGAGAGAAACCTGGACCCTCCTTTATTAACGCGTTGCCTGGACTTTAGGGAAAGATTCAATGAATAGAAACTAATGATTGTTTTAGTTCATCAGACCACAGTGGTTTAAATTCAGCTGCCATTGTAGCTCACAGGTAGCACAGTATGCTAAGTTAGCTAAAGTCTGCTCAGACCATCAGCAGTAAACTATGAAACCAGACCCTTATTCTGAATGTAAACAGGAAGTAGACCCCGGGGAAAACGTAAACAAACCCACCTGCTGCCGGGGCGCTGCTTGGACTTTCTTCTTCGTGGGTTTGGATCTGACGATGCAGCACCTCCTCGTCCTCCGGCTCCGAGTCCGAGACCCGGGTGAACGGAGAGTCTTTCTCCGGAGAGAGGGCGATGCTGACGGAGGACGAGGGTGGAGACGAGGAGACGACCATCACCTCGTCCTCCACCAGGTCCTCCTCCGGGAGGAAGACCGGCGGAACGAGAGTTACCGGGTCAGCGGTGCTGAGGTGCTGCTCCTCCAGAACCTCCACCGCATCAGAGGGCCCGGGTCCTGGGAGCAGAGGGTCCAGTTCTGAGACAAACTCCACTTCTGATCCGCTGCTGGACTCTTCTTCTTCAGGGACTTCCTGTTTCTCAAAGACTTCTTCTTCTGATGTAGACCCATCTGTAGGCTCCACATCTGCTTCTTCTTCTGTGGTGTCAGAGAGATAGACCACTGTTGGTCCTGCAAAGACCGGAGCCTCCAGAGTCCAGTCCTGATGGTCCTGATGGTCCTGATGGTCCTGATGGTCCTGATGGTCCTGGAGGTCCGGAGACCCGGTGACGGAATTCCCGTTGAAGACGATGTCATCGAAGATGCCGGACGCCTCTTTCAGTTCCACGGTCAGCGTCGCCTGAGGCCAGAACACCGGGGCCTTGGGGGTGGTGGAGAACCGCGGGTTGGTGCTGATGTGAGGCGTTACCAGGTCCAGGTCCAGGTCCGGGTCCGGGCTTCCTTCCACAGCTGGAGCAGCAGTTGTCTTTAGAGGAGGAGCTTTGGTGATAACTTCCTGTTTCTCTTCCTCCTCCTCGTCTTCCTCGTCCTCCAGGTCCGGCGGCGGGAGGACCTCCATGCTGCCTCCCCCCTCAGAGACAGGCTGGGGGGGACAGGACCAGAGGTCAGACCCAGGTCCGCCTCCAGAGGATCCAGAACCTGATCCTTCATCAGTCTGAGGTTTCAGAGTCGGTGACGAGGCGTTACTGAGGAGGAAACCCTCCGCCTCTAAACCTCCATCTGTAAACAGGAAGTGCTCAGTGAGGGGGTCCCCTTCAAAATAAAAGACTTATAAAGATCTGTAAACAGGAAGTGCTGAGTGAGGGGGTCCCATTCAAAATAAAAGACTTATAAAGATCTGTAAACGCAGGAAGTGCTCATTGAGGGGGTCCCCTTCAAAATAAAAGACGTATAAAGATCTGTAAACAGGAAGTGCTCAGTGAGGGGGTCCCCTTCAAAATAAAAGACTTGTAAAGATCTGTAAACAGGAAGTGCTGAGTGAGGGGGTCCCCTTCAAAATAAAAGAGTTATAAAGATCTGTAAACACAGGAAGTGCTCATTGAGGGGGTCCCCTTCAAAATAAAAGACGTATACAAATCTGTAAACAGGAAGTGCTCAGTGAGGGGGTCCCCTTCAAAATAAAAGACGTATAAAGATCTGTAAACAGGAAGTGCTCAGTGAGGGGGTCCCCTTCAAAATACAAGACGAATACATGTTTTGATTATCAGTTTAAGTGCCGATGTTTCTCACCGTCTTTGCGCAGTCCGACGGGCTTCGTGCTCTCGTCCAATAGGAAGACGTCATTCTCACTGGACCCGACCCCCGCGCCTTTCCACGGGTCGAATAAGAAGTCATCTTTGCTGAGGTCGGCCTCGTGCAGCGGAGCGTCCGGAGGCTTCTCTGCAGCCAGGACGCTATCCTGGAATATATATAATAATATTATATATATAATATTATATATATATTATATATATATATATAATATTATATCATTTTTATATATATAATATTATATCATATATATATATATTATATATATATTATATCATATATATATATATATAAATATACATACATTATATATATATACATTAAACGTTTCTATGTTTATTACATATTCACATTTCTATAAACCCACCATGCTATGGAAAGCCTCCGGGCGGCTGGTGGTCTTCACCGCCGGTAACGAGTTCTCCGCTGTGGGGACAGAGAAAAGACCTGTGACCACACTGATGGACTGACACAGGACGTAGAAACCTGAACCATATACTGGTGTGGGATGCAGGAAACCAGAACTACAGGAAACCTGGACTACAGGAAACCTGGACTACAGGAAACCAGGACTACAGGAAACCAGAACTACAGGAAACCTGAACTGCAGGAAACCTGGACTGCGGGAAACCTGGACTACAGGAAACCAGAACTACAGGAAACCAGAATGACAGGAAACCAGAACTACAGGAAACCAGAACTACAGGAAAGCTGGACTACAGGAAACCTGGACTACAGGAAAGCTGGACTACAGGAAAGATGGACTACAGGAAACCTGGACTACAGGAAACCTGCACTACAGGAAAGCTGGACTACAGGAAAGATGGACTACAGGAAAGCCGGACTACAGGAAAGATGGACTACAGGAAAGCTGGACTACAGGAAAGCCGGACTACAGGAAACCCGGACTACAGGAAACCTGGACTACAGGAAACCTGGCCTACAGGAACGCTGGACTACAGGAAAGATGGACTACAGAAAAGATGGACTACAGGAAACCTGGCCTACAGGAACGCTGGACTACAGGAAAGCTGGACTACTGGACTACAGGAAAGCTGGACCACAGGACTACAGGAACGCTGCACTACAGGAAAGATGGACTACAGGAAACCTGGACTACAGGAAACCTGGACTGCAGGAAAGCTGGACTACAGGAAAGATGGACTACAGGAAAGATGGACCACAGGAAAGATGGACTACAGGAACGCTGACTACAGGAAAGATGGACTACAGGAAACCTGGCTACAGGAAAGCCGGACTACAGGAAACCTGGACTACAGGAACGCTGCACTACAGGAAAGCTGGACTACAGGAAAGCTGGACTACAGGAAAGATGGACTACAGGAAAGCTGCACTACAGGAAAGCTGGACTACAGGAAAGATGGACTACAGGAAACCTGGACTACAGGAAACCCGGACTACAGGAAAGCTGGACTACAGGAAAGCTGGACTACAGGAAAGATGGACTACAGGAACGCTGCACTACAGGAAAGCTGGACTACAGGAAAGCTGGACTACAGGAAAGATGGACTACAGGAAAGCTGCACTACAGGAAAGCTGGACTACAGGAAAGATGGACTACAGGAAACCCGGACACCAGGAAACCCGGACTACAGGAAAGCCGGACTACAGGAAAGATGGACTACAGGAAACCTGGACTACAGGATACCTGGACTACAGGAAAGCTGGACTACAGGAAAACTGGACTACAGGAAACCAGAGCTACAGGAAAGCTGGACTACAGGAAAGCTGGACTACAGGTAAGCTGGACTACAGGAAAGATGGACTACAGGAAACCCGGACTACAGGAAAGCCGGACTACAGGAAACATGGACTACAGGAAACCTGGACTGCAGGAAAGCTGGACTACAGGAAAGCTGGACTACAGGACAGATGGACTACAGGAAAGCTGGACTACAGGAATCCCGGACTACAGGAAACCCGGACTACAGGAAAGCCGGACTACAGGAAACCCGGACTACAGGAAAGCCGGACTACAGGAAACATGGACTACAGGAAACCTGGACTACAGGAAAGCTGGACTACAGGAAAGCTGGACTACAGGAAAGATGGACTACAGGAAACCTGGACTACAGGAAAGATTGACTGAAGGAAAGATGGACTACAGGAAAGCTGGACTACAGGAAACCTGGACTACAGGACAGATGGACTACAGGAAAGCTGGACTACAGGAATCCCGGACTACAGGAAACCCGGACTACAGGAAAGCCGGACTACAGGAAACCCGGACTACAGGAAAGCCGGACTACAGGAAACATGGACTACAGGAAAACTGGACTACAGGAAACCTGGACTACAGGAAAGATGGACTACAGGAAACCTGGACTACAGGAAAGATTGACTGAAGGAAAGATGGACTACAGGAAAGCTGGACTACAGGAAAGCTGGACTACAGAAAAGCTGGACTACAGGAAAGATGGACTACAGGAAACCTGGACTACAGGAAAGATTAACTGAAGGAAAGATGGACTACAGGAAAGCTGGACTACAGGAAAGCTGAACTACAGGAAACCTGGACTACAGGAAACCTGGACTACAGGAAAGATGGACTACAGGAAAGCTGGACTACAGGAAACCTGGACTACAGGAAAGCTGGACTACAGGAAAGCTGGACTACAGGAAAGCTGAACTACAGGAAACCTGGACTACAGGAAAGCTGAACTACAGGAAAGCTGGACTGCAGGAAAGCTGGACTACAGGAAAGCTGAACTACAGGAAACCTGGACTACAGGAAAGCTGGACTACAGGAAAGCTGAACTACAGGAAACCTGGACTACAGGAAATCTAGACTACAGGAAAGATGGACTACAGGAAAGCTGGACTGCAGGAAAGCTGGACTACAGGAAAGCTGAACTACAAGAAACCTGGACTACAGGAAAGCTGGACTACAGGAAAGCTGGACTACAGGAAAGCTGCACTACAAGAAAGCTGGACTACAGGAAACCAGAACTACGTACCGGTTTGGGACGCCTCCTGGCTGCTGTTGCCCAGGAAGCCGTCTTTGTGCAGTGCCTCAGTGATGTAGTTCCTGAAGTCGGTGATGGTGTAGACCACGGTGGGTTGCTCAGCGGCCCCTGGGTAGTTCTTCTCCACCAGGTTGTTCTGCAGAGAGATGAAGTCCAGGGTCGCGTTGTTCACCCCACTGCTGCCGTCCACCTCCAGGGTGATGGAGTACAGGACCAGGACCACCAGACCCCTGTGAGAAAAAGAGATGTAATACCAGACCCCTGATACTAACACCAGAACCCCCAGACTAACACCAGACTAACACCGGAACCCCCAGACTAACACCGGAACCCCCAGACTAACACCAGAACCCCCAGACTAACACTGGAACCCCCAGACTAACACCAGAACCCCCAGACTAACACCAGACTAACACCGGAACCCCCAGACTAACACCAGAACCCCCCAGACTAACACTGGAACCCCCAGACTAACACCAGAACCCCCCAGACTAACACCAGACTAACACCGGAACCCCCAGACTAACACCAGAATAACACCGGAACCCCCAGACTAACACCAGAACCCCTCAGACTAACACCAGAACCCCCAGACTAACACCAGACTAACACCGGAACCCCCCAGACTAACACCAGAACCCCCAGACTAACACTGGAACCCCCCAGACTAACACCAGAACCCCCAGACTAACACCAGACTAACACCGGAACCCCCAGACTAACACCAGAACCCCCAGACTAACACTGGAACCCCCAGACTAACACCAGAACCCCCAGACTAACACCAGACTAACACCGGAACCCCCAGACTAACACCAGAACCCCCAGACTAACACCAGAACCCCCAGACTAACACCAGACTAACACCGGAACCCCCAGACTAACACCAGAATAACACAACCCCCAGACTAACACCAGAACCCCCAGACTAACACTGGAACCCCCAGACTAACACCAGACTAACACCGGAACCCCCAGACTAACACTGGAACCCCAGACTAACACTGGAACCCCCAAACTAACACCAGAACCCCCAGACTAACACTGGAACCCCCAGACTAACACCAGACTAACACCGGAACCCCCAGACTAACACCGGAACCCCCAGACCAACACTGGAACCCCCAGACTAACACCAGAACCCCCAGACTAACACCGGAACCCCCAGACTAACACCAGACTAACACCGGAACCCCCAGACTAACACCAGACTAACACCGGAACCCCCAGACTAACACCAGACTAACACCGGAACCCCCAAACTAACACCAGAACCTTCAGACTAACACTGGAACCCCCAGACTAACACCAGAACCCCCAGACTAACACCGGAACCCCCAGACTAACACCAGAACTCCCAGACTAACACCAGAACCCCCAGACTAACACTGGAACCCCCAGACTAACACCAGAACCCCCAGACTAACACCAGACTAACACCGGAACCCCCAGACTAACACCAGAACCCCCAGACTAACACTGGAACCCCCAGACTAACACCAGAACCCCCAGACTAACACCAGACTAACACCGGAACCCCCAGACTAACACCGGAACCCCCAGACTAACACTGGAACCCCCAGACTAACACCAGAACCCCCAGACTAACACCGGAACCCTCAGACTAACACCAGACTAACACCGGAACCCCCAGACTAACACCAGACTAACACCGGAACCCCCAGACTAACACCAGACTAACACGGAACCCCTAAACTAACACCAGAACCCCCAGACTAACACCGGAACCCCCAGACTAACACCAGAACCCCCAGACTAACACTGGAACCCCTAGACTAACACCAGACTAACACCAGAACCCCCAGACTAACACCGGAACCCCCAGACTAACACCAGACTAACACCGGAACCCCCAGACTAACACCAGAAACCCAAGACCCAAGTGTCCGAAATAAATAACAAATATAAATAAAATATGAAAAAAACGTTTTAATTTATATGTGTGAAAAATGTTGAAATGTTTTTTCAAAAATGTTCTTCAATTTTTTTTTTCTGCATCAGCCAAACGACTCGCTGCACCCGCACTGCGAAGGGGGACCCAAGTTCCCATCAGCAGAAACACGTGAGTTTGCTATCCTGGCTCCAAGATGGTGGAATGAGCTCCCCATTGACATCAGGACAGCAGAAAGCTTACACACCTTCCAGACTGAAAACTCATCTCTTTCGACTCCACTTCGAGCGATAGAACTATTAACAAAGCACTTATATACTAATAAAGGACTGGCTTACCTAAAGCCAGTTGAGCAGCACTTGAAATGTTTGGCTCTATGAAACCTGATGTACTTTGTGATTCTGTTTTCTTCAAGGTTGTGTTTTCCTGGTCGAATGTACTTATTGTAAGTCGCTTTGGATAAAAGCCTCAGCTAAATGCAATGTGATGTAATTTTTTTTTTAAATCAAGAAAAAAAATATTTAAACAATGTCTCTAATATACTTTATAAATGTCAGAAATATATAATAGTATAATACACACTCAGTATATATACACTATATATACACAGTATATATATACAGTATATATTTATATATACACTCAGTATATTATAGTACTTCCCCCCCTGTAATCCTGCAGACAGACAGCAGGTTTCTGGACTTTCTCTCCGGTTCAGGTGAGATAAAGGGGGCGGGGCACTTTCCTGGAAAGGGGGGGGGGGCAGCTTGACCGTCGTAACTCTTAAAGCGTTCAGTAGTGAGGGGGGGTTGTTGTAAAGCCTGGTGTAATCCTGCAGAGGTGTATCACACAGAGCAGACTGATGCTAACTGACGCTAACTGCGTTACAGGGGATTACAGGGGGGATTTGACAGGAAGGGGGAAACCACAGGTTCTTCAGGAAGTCAGAACCAAAAGTGATGTTAGATCTTAGAGAGGAAACACATTACTGGAGTTAATCAGACTCACCGCTCCAGGTCCTTCTGCGGCCTGCGGACACAAATCATTTATAAGATAAAGACTTTGATATTCAAACATCTTCTGCGTGTGTCTTAAACAGTGGTAAATACGTAAAACCAGCCGCACCTGAACTCCACCACGCGGACGCTCCTGAAGCCCGGCAGCCGCTCCAACGCATCCTGGATCTGAAACACACAGGTTTTAAATCAGGGGTTTTAAAAAGGCCGTATGTGTGTGGTTCTGCTGATGACCCACTGAACAGCACCAGTGAACCCTGAGCAGAACATACAGAGGTTCCTGGTTCCAGACTCAGAGGAAACAGAACCAGAGCTGAGTCTGCAGAACCACAGAACCACAGAGTCCTACTGGGAAACACCTCTAGAACCACAGAGTCCTACTGGGATACACCTCCAGAACCACAGAGTCCTACTGGGAAACACCTCTAGAACCACAGAGTCTTACTGGGAAACACCTCTAGAACCACAGAGTCCTACTGGGATACACCTCCAGAACCACAGAGTCCTACTGGGAAACACCTCTAGAACCACAGAGTCCTACTGGGATACACCTCCAGAACCACAGAGTCCTACTGGGAAACACCTCTAGAACCACAGAGTCCTACTGGGAAACACCTCTAGAACCACAGAGTCCTACTGGGAAACACCTCTAGAACCACAGAGTCCTACTGGGAAACACCTCCAGAACCACAGAGTCCTACTGGGAAACACCTCCAGAACCACAGAGTCCTACTGGGAAACACCTCTAGAACCACAGAGTCCTACTGGGAAACACCTCCAGAACCACAGAGTCCTACTGGGAAACACCTCCAGAACCACAGAGTCCTACTGGGAAACACCTCTAGAACCACAGAGTCCTACTGGGAAACACCTCTAGAACCACAGAGTCCTACTGGGAAACACCTCTAGAACCACAGAGTCCTACTGGGAAACACCTCTAGAACCACAGAGTCCTACTGGGAAACACCTCCAGAACCACAGAGTCCTACTGGGAAACACCTCCAGAACCACAGAGTCCTACTGGGAAACACCTCCAGAACCACAGAGTCCTACTGGGAAACACCTCTAGAACCACAGAGTCCTACTGGGAAACACCTCTAGAACCACAGAGTCCTACTGGGAAACACCTCCAGAACCACAGAGTCCTACTGGGAAACACCTCTAGAACCACAGAGTCCTACTGGGAAACACCTCTAGAACCATAGAGTCCTACTGGGAAACACCTCCAGAACCACAGAGTCCTACTGGGAAACACCTCCTGAACCACAGAGTCCTACTGGGAAACACCTCCTGGACCACAGAGTCCTACTGGGAAACACCTCCAGAACCACAGAGTCCTACTGGGATACACCTCCAGAACCACAGAGTCCTACTGGGAAACACCTCTAGAACCACAGAGTCCTACTGGGAAACACCTCCAGAACCACAGACAGAACCACAGAGTCCTACTGGGAAACACCTCCAGAACCACAGACAGACCCAGGGAACCTAACCACAGAGTCCTACTGGGAAACACCTCTAGAACCACAGAGTCCTACTGGGAAACACCTCCTGGACCACAGAGTCCTACTGGGAAACACCTCCAGAACCACAGACAGGACCACAGAGTCCTACTGGGAAACACCTCCAGAACCACAGAGTCCTACTGGGATACACCTCCAGAACCACAGAGTCCTACTGGGAAACACCTCTAGAACCACAGAGTCCTACTGGGAAACACCTCCAGAACCACAGACAGAACCACAGAGTCCTACTGGGAAACACCTCCAGAACCACAGACAGAACCACAGAGTCCTACTGGGAAACACCTCTAGAACCACAGAGTCCTACTGGGAAACACCTCTAGAACCACAGAGTCCTACTGGGAAACACCTCCTGGACCACAGAGTCCTACTGGGAAACACCTCCAGAACCACAGACAGGACCACAGAGTCCTACTGGGAAACACCTCCAGAACCACAGAGTCCTACTGGGAAACACCTCCAGAACCACAGACAGAACCACAGAGTCCTACTGGGAAACACCTCCAGAACCACAGAGTCCTACTGGGAAACACCTCCAGAACCACAGACAGAGTCGTACTGGGAAACACCTCCAGAACCACAGACAGAACCACAGAGTCCTACTGGGAAACACCTCCAGAACCACAGAGTCCTACTGGGAAACACCTCCAGAACCACAGACAGAACCACAGAGTCCTACTGGGAAACACCTCTAGAACCACAGAGTCCTACTGGGAAACACCTCCTGAACCACAGAGTCCCACTGGGTAACACCTCCAGAACCACAGAGTCCTACTGGGAAACACCTCCAGAACCACAGAGTCCTACTGGGAAACACCTCCAGAACCACAGAGTCCTACTGGGAAACACCTCTAGAACCACAGAGTCCTACTGGGAAACACCTCTAGAACCACAGAGTCCTACTGGGAAACACCTCTAGAACCACAGAGTCCTACTGGGAAACACCTCCAGAACCACAGAGTCCTACTGGGAAACACCTCCAGAACCACAGAGTCCTACTGGGAAACACCTCCAGAACCACAGAGTCCTACTGGGAAACACCTCCAGAACCACAGAGTCCTACTGGGAAACACCTCCAGAACCACAGAGTCCTACTGGGAAACACCTCTAGAACCACAGAGTCCTACTGGGAAACACCTCTAGAACCACAGAGTCCTACTGGGAAACACCTCCTGAACCACAGAGTCCTACTGGGAAACACCTCCTGGACCACAGAGTCCTACTGGGAAACACCTCCAGAACCACAGACAGGACCACAGAGTCCTACTGGGAAACACCTCCAGAACCACAGAGTCCTACTGGGAAACACCTCCAGAACCACAGACAGAACCACAGAGTCCTACTGGGAAACACCTCCAGAACCACAGAGTCCTACTGGGAAACACCTCCAGAACCACAGACAGAACCACAGAGTCCTACTGGGAAACACCTCTAGAACCACAGAGTCCTACTGGGAAACACCTCCTGAACCACAGAGTCCCACTGGGAAACACCTCCTGAACCACAGAGTCCCACTGGGTAACACCTCCAGAACCCCAACACAGAACTACGGTCCGGAACAACACCTCTACACAGAGAGATTCAAAACAGATGCAAACAACAAGACAAACAAAGAGACCAAATGATATGAATTAAAAAAGAACCAATAAAACCAGATGCACAAGAAAGATGTGAAACAAAGGGACCCCCATGTCTGCTGAACCCGGAGACATCATACAGTAAGGAGGGCCCGAGTGTGTTAGAGCAGGGGTTCCCAACCTTTTTTCCCAAGAGCCCCCTCCAGTTTTGAAAATGTGCTTATCCAGAAAAGCCCGGTTTGGACACTTTACGGGCAGAAGAAACATTTCTATTAAAGAAAGAATTATAAATGTCTTTTTATGCCTTTAATACTAACTTGAGTTTTTATTCAAATTAATTAATCAATTATTTTTTATATTTTATTGTAGAGACAAGGCTTTTAGTGACAATCATGTATTGCGTTACAATTATATGTTAAAAAAAAATATATATGATATTTGGCCTCAAATCATCTGAGGCCTGGCGCCCCCCCCTGCGATCTTTGGCACCCCCCAGGTTGGGAACCACTGTGTTAGAGTATAATAGATTATAGTATTCACCCTGCGGATGAAGTGGCGGTCCAGCAGCTGGTACTGGGTGCTGCTCGGGTCCCTCAGGGCGTCACTGAAGGTCTCTCCTCTCAGTTTGAGGCTCAGCTCCACCACCTGCTCCTTCAGGGCCCTCGGGGGCCACAGCAGGGTGCCGTCTATCTCGTTCCCGATCTGAAACCAGACAGGACGTCAGAACTAGAACCAGATGAGGGTTTGTTCGGGGGCCAAGTTTACTCACCGAGTCCTCATCTTCCAGACCAAAGCTGTTCCCAAACCCGTCCAGGTCCAGGGGCCGCTCCGTCAGGGCCGGGAAGTTCCCGTTGTTGTACTCAACCACGTACTTGGTGGTGGCTTCCACCTTCTCAGCAGGGACCTCTACCAGGGGGCCGGGGGTGTTCTCTGTAGGGACCTCCACCAGGGGGCCCTCAGGTAGGACCTCCACAGGTACCTCCTCCAGGACCGGATCCTCAGGTTCTGCGGTTCCTGCTCCGGTGGGAGTCCCGACTTCTGGAGATATTTCACTCGGACCCTCTTGGACCACCTCTTCCTCAGGGACAGACTCTGGTTCCTCCTCAGGGACAGACTCTGGTTCTTCCTCAGGGACAGACTCTGGTTCTTCCCCAGGGACAGACTCTGGTTCTTCCTCAGGGACAGACTCTGGTTCTTCTTCAGGGACAGACTCTGGTTCTTCCTCAGGGACAGACTCTGGTTCTTCCTCAGGGACATACTCTGGTTCTTCCTCAGGGACAGACTCTGGTTCTTCCTCAGGGTCTTCTGGCTCTGGTACATCTGGTTCTGTCAAGAGGAGACTCTCTGAGACCGCTTCCTCAGCAACTTCTGGTTTGGATCTTTCTGGTTCGGGTTCACCAACTTCTTCTCCCGAATGTTCTTGTGTGATACCTCTTGTAGGTACTGTCTCTTCTGCAATTTCTACTAGTCCGTCTTCTTCTGTTGGTTCTCCTCGAGGCTCCTTATCTTCTACGAGTTCTGCTTCTTCTACGAGTCCTGTATCTTCTACATGAACCACTTCTTGTGCTGGTACTTCAGTGATTTCAGTTTCTTCAGCCAGTTCTTTTACCGGATCTTCTACAGCAGCTGTTCCCGGAGGTGGTTCTTCTTCTTTTGCTGGTAGGCCTGCCGTAGTTGGAATCACCTCTGCGTACTCTTTGGTAACTTCTTCTATTAAGACCAGATCTTCTTCAGGTTCCACCGTGGCGTCTTCATCTTCTTGTAGGATCAGGACGAACGGGTCAGAGGTAACTCCGGAACTCAGCTGGTCTTCTGGTGCTTCACTGACTTCTTCTATGGTCCGGTCCGTGGTCAGAAAGGAGGCCTGGGAAGGAACCTCTGCTTCTTCTTCTGGTTCTTCGATCACGGTCTCTAAATGATCTTCTTCTGATTCATCTACCTCGTTCTCTAAAGGATCGTCTTCTGGTTCTGCAAGAGTTCCCTCCTCAACTGATTCAGGTGTCTCTGGTAGATCCTCGTCTTCAACCTCCTGCGTTGATGGTACATCCCTCGTGATACCCAAAGAACTGTCTTTGGGTTCTGGGTCCAGGATAGGATTTGTCTCCAGGGTCACTGACTCTGGTTCTGTGGTGGGCTTCGTAAGAACTACAGTGGTAGCTTGTGTGAGTACCTCCTGAACCATTACCTCTGAGGGCGGCTCCTCGCCTTCTGGGGACACATCCTGAATCTCCACAGAATAATCCTGGACCTTTTCAGACTCAGGAAGACCCTCGGTGTCAGTGACCACCACCTCTGGACCCTCTGAAGTCTCCTGGAGGTCTTCAGGTCCAGAGTCCGTTGGGAGAACCTCTTCAGGGGAGAGCCCGGACCCGGTGGTTCTGACGTCTTCCTCTGTAAAGAGCAGATGTTGTGTCAGTGAGAAGAAGACGGATCGATAGAAGCAGTTTCCATGAAGGCTTTTATTGTGAAGGGGTAGCTTCCTGTGAGCTTACCTGCCGCCCCCCCGCTGTGCACCCCTCTGGACTCTGAGCTGCAGAGAGACAAGTATTTAAGTCTACAGAGGAGGGTATTGATACACTGAATCATGTATTTAAATTACAGAAATAAAGTAGCTCATGTGGAGAATATGTTTGTATTTATTTTAGACTGATTTATTGTTATATATAACTATACATATATTTCCATGTATATAAAGTATGTGTGAGAGTACCTGCATGGAGGAGGAGCTGAGGAGCTGGACGCCCTGCAGCAGAAACACACCGTCATTATATACTGTGTTATATAAGGAGTGTTATTGTTAAAGCCTTCGTTAAAGGACACCGGGTGATCCTGTATCTAAACAAAGAGATGAATGAGCGCAGACCTGTTCAGGGCGGCCGCCGGCTGCAGTCTCTGAAACACGCTCCTGATGAGCTGGGCGTGGCGCTCTGATTGGCTGAACTCTCTGCCGATGTCACTGGTGCTAATGGACCCGTCCAAACAGCGAGAAACCAGGTCCTGGTACTGGTCCCGCTCCGGGAGCTGGTCCCAGAACACCTTGAAGGCCTCCCACACTGTCTCCTGACATACTGTACAAAGATATAAATATAATATAATACACAGAAGACCACAAGAGCCGGAGAACCCGGGTGGACCTTTGTTAGAGGAACCACAGTCTGCAGTCTCACATCTGACCCTGAGGAACCTCTGACCTCTGAGGAACCTCTGACCTCTGAAGAACCTCTGACCCTGAGGAACATCTGACCTCTGAGGAACCTCTCACCCTGAGGAACATCTGACACTGAGGAACATCTGACCTCTGAGGAACCTCTGACCCTGAGGAACATCTGACCCTGAGGAACATCTGACCTCTGAGGAACCTCTCACCCTGAGGAACATCTGACCCTGAGGAACATCTGACCTCTGAGGAACCTCTGACCCTGAGAAACATCTGACCCTGAGGAACATCTGACCTCTGAGGAACCTCTGACCCTGAGGAACATCTGACCTCTGAGGAACCTCTGACCCTGAGGAACATCTGACCTCTGAGGAACCTCTGACCTCTGAGGAACATCTGACCTCTGAGGAACCTCTGACCCTGAGGAACATCTGACTCTGAGGAACATCTGACCTCTGAGGAACCTCTGACCCTGAGGACCCTCTGATCTCGGAGGAACCTCTGACCCTGAGGAACATCTGACCTCTGAGGAACCTCTGATCTCTGAGGAACCTCTGACCTTTGAGGAACCTCTCACCCTGAGGAACATCTGACCTCTGAGGAACCTCTGATCTCTGAGGAACCTCTCACCCTGAGGAACATCTGATCTCTGAGGAACCTCTCACCCTGAGGAACATCTGACCTCTGAGGAACCTCTGACCTTTGAGGAACCTCTCACCCTGAGGAACATCTGACCTCTGAGGAACCTCTGATCTCTGAGGAACCTCTCACCCTGAGGAACATCTGACCTCTGAGGAACCTCTCACCCTGAGGAACATCTGACCTCTGAGGAACCTCTCACCCTGAGGAACATCTGACCTCTGAGGAACCTCTGATCTCTGAGGAACCTCTCACCCTGAGGAACATCTGACCTCTGAGGAACCTCTCACCCTGAGGAACATCTGACCTCTGAGGAACCTCTCTCCCTGAGGAACATCTGACCTCTGAGGAACCTCTGATCTCTGAGGAACCTCTGATCTCTGAGGAACCTCTCACCCTGAGGAACCTCTGAGGAACATCTGACCTCTGAGGAACTTCTCACCCTGAGGAACATCTGATCTCTGAGGAACCTCTCACCCTGAGGAACCTCTGAGGAACATCTGACCTCTGAGGAACCTCTCACCCTGAGGAACATCTGACCTCTGAGGAACCTCTCACCCTGAGGAACATCTGACCTCTGAGGAACCTCTGATCTCTGAGGAACCTCTCACCCTGAGGAACCTCTGAGGAACATCTGACCTCTGAGGAACCTCTCACCCTGAGGAACATCTGACCTCTG
>NW_022991360.1:0-50515 GCF_902827175.1 Gymnodraco acuticeps
GGGCTCGGCCAGTGTGGGGTTCAAGGTCAGAATGGCTAACGGGGGGGAAGAACAGCAAACAGTGGTTGAACCTAAGGGAGTCAGCGAAAAAGAGGACAAAGGGAAATGTTCAGTTTTAAACTTTACATTTGGATAAATGGTATATAGCGCATACTTGTTTGGGGTGAAACCTAAAACCCAGGGGATCTGGACTCCTTCAGAAACTGGTCCAATCTAGATTACAAACAGAAACAAACTTTATTTTTGTATGTTTATCCGTGTTATCATTACACAGAAACAATCTATAAGGTTCACATAATTCATCCGGCAGCAGAAGTTTTGGTTTGCAGAGCTCGACAGAAATAATGACGTGAATTTCAAGATAAACAAGTTGTCAGGGTAATAAGCATATAGTAAGTAAACAAACTTAAAATACCACATATCACACTCAGAAAAGAAGCATAACATTTACTCTAGTTGCACTTGTATTACTAACTAACTAAATGCGCTCCATATGTTCACTTGTAATTGAGCTTCTGCCCTAGATGGAAACCAGCACAATATTTGAGCTCTATTTATATCCTGTTGTAGTAAATAAGAAACAATTAAAGAACACATGTTGAACAGCACACACAAACAGATGGATGTATTTGTTTGCTTCACGTGAGAGAAGTTACTTTACTCGTTTGCTGAACAGACCACACACCCTCACACACTCAGACAATCAGTCAGGCATTCCCTGTGGTTGGAATGTGTTTTTGAGGGAGAGTGTGAAAGGAAAGGAAGTTTTGGTGAGAAAGGCGTAAGAGGAAAAGACTACGTGCACATAGATGATTCCTTCTTGCATTTTTGTGGGTGAATGTTAATACATGTGTAGGACGATAATGTCTATCCCACGTCTTCTTTACATTGAGGTTCACTCCAAACTAAACAAAAGAGGTTTGGGGGCAAACACAATCATCGGACGCCTGACTGCAATACCCTCGCCCTTTTTTTATTTATACTCGCCATAGGCTACCAAATTAAGACTGAACCTAAAGAGCCTACCTTTATAAAGTTGATATATTTAGTTGAATTGAATAATCTCTTTATAAATTAATTCTGTTAAGGTTCCTCTTCAAAAACTAATATTCATGGAGTGTCTGTGAAACTAGACAATGCAGAATTGTATGAATTCATCACAAAGTAATTGTGTAATTGTATACAAGGCACAACTATCCTGGCTGTAACGCCTTATCTGGCACAAAGACACAAATATTTCAACATCTGCAGAACCTGATTGGAAAACCATTTTTAAGCCAGTTTTTTGTTTTTGTTTTTGTAAATGACTTCTCAAGCATCTCTTGAGTGGGCTATTTACTCTATGTTCCAGCTGGAAGTAATCTGAGCAACAGATTTGAGTGTAAAGAGGCAGAAAGCAGGCCTGGTGATGGAGTGGGAGGGAAGAAGGGGACGAGGGCAGGGGGAAGGGGAGAGAGAGCTGAGCGGATGGGGGAAGGGCTGTTTGTGCATGCCTCAAATTCCTTAGGTGTTATCAGCATTGCCCGCTCCATAATTGTTCCTTTCGAGGAGGAAACTAAATACAGAGACTGTACAAGATTGTAAAGCTTCCTCTATGTCAGGAAACCTAAAAGGGGGCAGCAAGATATTCGAACCCTGATACAGCAATTTTTTACTTTACTCTTTTTTGCATCATTGTTGTGGGAAATCATAATTGGAAATATGTTTAAAAAATACTTTTATTATAACTGTATTTGGTGATATAACTGACATCATATTTACTTTAAATTTAAAAAGTCTAAGTAAAAACTATTATTTCTATTTACAACTTCTTATGGCTGGACATGAACTTACAAAAACGTACCTGCATCTTTTAATTGTTAGAAATTAACTTTTACTTTCCTGATCTTCCTACTTGCAAAGTGATGGTTTAAATCATTTTAGATTTGAGACTTCTTCTTGTGTGTCATTTAAAGCAACAGTAAAGGGTTACTGACATCTGTAATGTGTCAAGGCACCCCAGACATTTTGATAATGCAATTTTCTCAAACAGCGTTAAAGAGGCATGCATGGGCAGGATTAGCAGTTTCCTGTGTGTGTGTGTGTGTGTGTGTGTGTGTGTGTGTGTGTGTGTGTGTGTGTGTGTGTGTGTGTGTGTGTGGTGTGTGTGTGTGTGTGTGTGTGTGTGTGTGTGTGTGGTGTGTGTGTGTGTGTGTGTGTGTGTGTGTGTGTGTGTGTGAGTGTGTGTGTGTGAGAATAAGTGGATGAATAGAGAGGAATGATAAAGTAATTACTTGGAATATCATTTTTTTTTTGTCATTACAAAATGGCTGCAGTGAGTACCTCACACCGTTTTCCTACTGAATGGAGACACTGCATTACTGGGACACACACACACAGGATGTGATTCTGGGAACTTTGATTGATGAGGTAATTCATCTGGCTCTGAATCAAGGGAGGGGAGGACGAGAGCACAGAGGAAGGGAGGGAGAAAGGGAGTGTGGAAGATGAGTGATGATGGAGGTCCAAATCATGAGGCAGTTTAGAGATTTATGACTGTAGGGAGATATGAGTGTATGTGTGTGTAAATGAGTTTTATCTGAAGATATATATTTAAAACAGTTCATTAAACTATCCATACTTGGTAAATGTGTTTATTAGAAATGATTGTATGTGAACAGTAACGCAGTGTGAGAACCATCACTGACCTGTTTCCACTATCTGAGCTTCAACCTCCATCAGATGCAGAAACTGGGCAGAGGTGCATCATGGGCCGTAGCTGTGGATGAAAAAAAAATACTTGCTACAGTCAAGACACAAACCAGATGAATGGTGTTTTCACTTACTCCGATAATAAAATTGCCCTGGAAAGGAACTGTGATATTTATATCCGGTGACTAATTACCAGCAGTTTTCCTAATAATTAAAACTATGAGCTAAAAATCTGTTTGAGATTTTTAAACGATTTAGAGATGCTTTGCTGAAGCATAAAGTTGCCACTTGCTTTAATAAATCTTGTTTTGCAAGATATTGAGAACTACCAACATGTTGCAACTAATATCAAGGTTTAATCTTTAAATAGAAATGTTCTTTTGTTCACCTTTCAAATTGTATCTCGCTATTCGGTGTGTTTATTTATTATGTTATTATAATTTGAAGGGTCTTTAGCGATAAATGAGGCAAAGTAATCTGGCTCTAATGACTAGTCTGGCAATCGAGACAGTAATCCTGACAAAGACAATTAATTTGGCCCAGAGAAGGGTGTCTAAATCCTTCAAAACTACAGCGTAACACATGAGTCATTCAACAGACAGAGTATGACGTTACAACACGAGGCTGCAGAGGCACAGATCAATACACCGGAGCTTCAGATGGAAGAGACATTTTCTCAGAGATGGATGCGGAGAGGCATTAATGATGCGCACAATGTCAGAACAATGAAAGATGCATACAGTATCAGTGAGTCACTTTCTAATGACTGCAGGGTCAAATATAAGCAGAAGCCATTAGAAATCCTCTCTCTCCTTGTTATGTCTGCAACAATACTTACGCTTCATTTCAGCTTTCATTGGGAAGAGGTTATGTGCAGAAATGAAAGAAAATATTGTCATAGACAGAAGACATTGCATATAAGGGATAACATTCTTACAGATGAAGAAAACATAATTACTAATTGGTTATATATATTTTTTAATAGTAACTGAGTTCTGACCTTTGGAAACAAGATTACATGTAAATTGATTCTTGCAAAGGTTGTGGACGGATGTGTTTCACCTGTGTAATGCTTCCATCTGCTGGCAGTTCGTGTCAAACACTACACCATGCCTGATTTGACACGAATCATTTCCTTTTTTTCAATGATCCAAATTTGGCGGAACAGAGCATGATATTATAATTAATCTGTCTGTTAACAGTTATCTGTTCTATGTCTGGATACAGTCTACATATAGATTTCAGTCAGAGGTTCCCATAATATTTTGCCTCCAATTTGTTCCAAACGCTGTCGCAGCTTCTTTCACTTGATTTATAATCCACTCGATAGCCCTGTCAAATTGACATTTCTAAGATCTCATTTTACAGTTTATTAATTTTACTCACGGTTGGGATGACTTGTGCTGCTCGTGCGGTCAATACAACACAAATAAAGTTGCACATTACGCAAAGGAAAAAGTTTCTTTAAGATTCAAAACTAATTAAAACGAAAAAGGCAAAACTCAAATAAAAAAGAGAATCAAGACTGTTTCTGTCAGATGATAAACGTTAGAATTGGACGGTTGGGAACTGTGTCTCGTCGGTGTCTTCAACACACATTTCCCTGATATGTCTAGGCTCGGCGCCGTGGGAATTGTAGTCTTATATCTGCTATTGACTACAGAGGTCAACTAGGTGGCAGTATTATTTTGACCTTTACAGTAACTTCATAATGTGAAGTCTTTTCTACTTGTGACTCTTTCACACTGTGAAACCTCAGGTTTGTTTCATTTGATTATTTGTTCATGTGAAAAGGTAAAAGATTAACTGTATTTGACCAGCAAGGAGATTTCTATATATTATTGTAAACCGTAACAGATCCTGTGACACCTTCTAATTTGAATTATTAATTGTGCAACCTGTTGTGTGGGTTCCCAGCCAGATGGATAGACACTGATCTTTATTTCACTTCTTCCCCTATTTTCACCATAATGCCTCTCTTCTTTTCAGTCTGGCCAAAATAACCATGCAAATTCTCCAAATTGTGTGTGTGTGTGTGTGTGTGTGTGTGTGTGTGTGTGTGTGTGTGTGTGTGTGTGTGTGTGTGTGTGTGTGTGTGTGTGTGTGTGTCTTTAACAATTTCTTAGAAGTAAAGAACAACCACTGGGTTCCTTTTGTGCATTTGCTTAATCATTGTTTCTGTGGCCTCCCCTTTCTTCCACATAATGTCTGTTTCTAGTTATTCTTTCTAGTTAAGCATTTAAAAAACTTTTTTTTGGACTAACTCAACATTTGACAGGTCAAGAATAAAAGATGTTTGACTGTTTCTATGTAAGCCATACAAAAAAAAACGAAATTCAGCACTTGAAGATTTTCCAATCATTTCAGTGCGGATAAAACATTACGAAATTAATTAATTGGATTAACACAGAACAAAGCTTAAAGTGTCTTCTCTGTTCCAGTCTCATTTCAGAAAATGAAAAGCACTTTCTCTTTGTGATGTCTGCAAATTAATGGTGGGTCCTTAAATCAAGACAAGAGTGTTGCGATTATACTGACAAGTGGCAATGACATTCTCTTTCTGTGAACAGCTCTGAAAAGTGTTTTTCTGGATGGTGTAATCACAACTGGTATTCCTCCTTTGTTACTGTAAATGCATCTCCTTTTCTTCCTCACAAGCCAAAATGTACCTCTAATTTGGCCTGCGTGTCTGAAAAGAATACTTAAGACAACAAGTTACCCAGAGGGGGGAAGTAACTAAGACCCCGGCCACACGAGGACGAAAACGGCTAAACGCATAGGATTAACGCAAACGCAATCGCAAACAAGCTTCCGTCCACACTGATGTAAACAAGACGAAAGTCTTTCTCTGGTCTGCATCCCCTTAACAATTGTATGTTTTGAGCTGTACTGTACTGTACCCAATATACAAGCTGTTAATAAACTTTCCAATCAATCAATCAAAACGCAATAGTTATCCGGATAGTGTCTGTCCACACGAGACCGCTCCGTTTAGCTCCAACCGCTGGAGAAGCTGCAGTACATATGCAGGAGCCTGTACGTGGCGCTGTAACTTCCTCCACAAAAGCAGCGAAGAAGCATGGTTGTCATGGTTGCCCTTCTGTTTATTCTCCGCGGTGGGGGCCGAGGGAACCGGGCAGTTTTTCGCCAGTCAACGTGTATTAAAGTTTAAACCTTCCGACAAAATTATAAAAGTGCCGGTCAAAGGTCTTCTTTGTTATTTATTGAGCTTTAAAACAAATGAATAACGACTCTATATAATATAATAATAAAAATACACGGAGCCTCTCTTTTTCCACCCTCTCTTTGGACAGTGCCAGTAGGCTTGTTTGAGACGCGTTGCGGCTCGCCTCGAAAGTAGACGAGAATAGCCGATCGCAGCCGGGGGAGGTCTCAAAAAGCTCGCCTGAAGTCGGACAGCTCGGAGTCCATGCTCGGAGTCGGCTTCGTCTTCTTCTTCTTCTCTCGGTTTTTTGGCGGATTGAAAACAACTTTAAGGTGCATACCGCCACCTCCGGAGTCGGCTTGACTCGGTTTGCATTTATAAAGAATGCACACATGTGTTTAATCGTTAATGTCAGATATGTACTAAGTAAATACATTTGTTCCTGCTCCAGATTAGATTCAACTTTATTGTTATTGCACATATTACAGGTACTGAGACAACGAAATGCAGTTTAGCTTCTAACCAGGTGCAACAAGCAGTAAAGTGAAAAGTAATGTACACAATCTACAGAATAACATATAGAATGAATTGAATGATGAATAAACAGTGAGGGCTATGAATACACTAGATATACACAGCAGCCTGAGAGCAGTATGAACAGTGTGTATGAATATGCTAAGATATATAAAGTATGAAAACGGTAAGCAGTGCAAGTATAGTATAACATATAGGCCTATAGATATTCATTTCATGATGATAAATATTGTGGAACAATGATGAAAAATGTGAATGGAAGTGGCGACGTAAAACTGACACAAAACAACAACAACATTTTGCCAGCCAATTGGAGAGTTTCATCACCAGCACGTGGTAAAAACCACCAATGAGCGCTCAGCTCGAGATACCAGCGAGCCGTTTCCCATCAAGCATTTCGCTTCCGCAGCCCGTGGAGAGCAACTGCGCCAACTCGCCTCGCCTCGCTCTCAAGGCTGCGGGCGTCTTTGTCCCGCGAAATTTCAAAGTCTCATGTGGGCGGGCCTCCAGAGCAAGTCGGACAAAATGACTAACCATCATGCAACGCACTAGCAAGACGTTGATCGCAACTGCGCAGGTCTGCGCAGGTCTTGCTTGTCTCAAACAAGCCTACTGTCTGTTTCATGTAGCAGCTGATCCAGTAATGAGTGACCCTGCCGACAGTAAAAATAAACATATTTATAACTAGTTTAGGTAGTTTGAGAGGTGTCTCCGTCCTGTCAGATTAGACTTCTCTCGCGTTTATGTCCATATCGAGAGAAAGATAAATAATCTGAATTCAGTGTGCAGTTTACTTTAACGCGGGGGTGAGCAGCAGAGGTGGGGAGAGGCGGGGCTATTGCGCAATCATTATCAGAAAATGATCGCTGAAGCTGCAGTACATATCCACAAAAGCAGCGAGTAAGATCCCCCCCGGATGTGTAAGTCTGCTGTAGATGTTGCACAAAGAACTGTAGCATGGTCAGTAGCGTCCGGAGCACGATAGCAACTCTGCGATCCGCCATTGTTGTTGTTGTTGTTGTTGGTGGCGAAACACATCAGCAATGGCGCGGGGTAAGCGGAGGTGAGCAGAAGAGGTGGGGAGAGGCGGGGCTATTGCTATTGCGCAATCACTAGGCTTGTTTGAGACAAGCGAGACCTGCGCAGTTGCGATCAACGTCTTGCTAGTGCGTTGCATGATGGTTAGTCATTTTGTCCGACTTGCTCTGGAGGCTCGTCTACATGAGACGTTGAAATCTCGCGGGACAAAGACGCCCGCAGCCTTGAGAGCGAGGCGCGGCGAGGCAGCGCAGTTCCTCTCCACGGGCTGCGGAAGCGAAATGCTTGATGGGAAACGACTCGCTGGTATCTCGAGCTGAGCGCTCATTGGTGGGTTTTTTCCCCGTGCTGCTGATGAAACTCTCCAATTGGCTCGGCAAAAGTTTGTTGTTGTTTTTGTGTCAGTTTTCACTTCCATTCACATTTGTCATCATTGTTCCACATTGTTCCAATGTTTATCATCATGAAATTAATATCTATATATTTTATACTATACTTGCACTGCTTACCGTTTTCATACTTTATATATCTTAGCATATTCATACACACTGTTCATACTGCTCACAAGCTGCTGTGTATATCTAGTGTATTCATACCCCTCACTGTTTATTCATCATTCAATTCATTCTATATTTTATTCTGTCTATTGTGTACATTACTTTTCACTTTACTGCTTGTTGCACATGGTTAGAAGCTAAACTGCATTTCGTTGTCTCAGTACCTGTAATATGTGCAATAACAATAAAGTTGAATCTAATCTTGAGCTGTATTTTCTTAGTACATATCTGACATTAACGATTAAACACATGTGTGCATTCTTTATAAATGCAAACCGAGTCAAGCCGACTCCGGAGGTGGCGGTATGCACCTTAAAGTTGTTTGAAATCCGCCAAAAAACGGAGAGAAGAAGAAGAAGAAGACGAAGCCGACTCCGAGCTGTCCGACTTCAGGCGAGCTTTTTGAGACCTCCCCCGGCTGCGATCGGCTATTCTCGTCTACTTTCGAGGCGAGCCGCAACACGTCTCAAACAAGCCTAATATCAGAACATGTTCGTATAGGGCGTACACACGGAGCCGTTTGACCCCCCAGAGCGTTGCGTATGCCGTTCTATCCACCTTGGGACCCGTTATCGTTTCCTCAGTCGTTTAGTGTCGTATTCGGTCGTCCTCGTAAGGCCGAATGGTCTATATGACACTAAACAGTAACGCAAACGGCCGTTTTCGTCCTCGTGTGGCCGGGGCATAAGTAGCCTACATTTACTCAAGTACTGTACTTAAGTACAATCTTGAGATACTTATGCTTTACTTGCATATTTCCCTGTTGTGCTACTTCTTACTTCTACTCCACCCATTCAGTAAATGGTGTTCTTTTACTCCACTACATTTATTGTTTACCTTTAGTTACTTTACATATGTGGATGAATGATGTGAAATATACTCAACACTCCAATGAGATTTTAGTTACACCTGGAGTAAATTCACAAGCCAGCCTGCAGTGTACAAAGTAATTAAAACTAGCTGCACCTTTACCAGCTTTGATAACACTTTAATGCATCAACAATTATAATCAAAACATATAATTGGCCAATTGGATATGGGCCAATCTGCATAATGAGTACTTTTACTTTTGGTACTTTAAGTATATTTTGATTCTAATACTTTTGTACAGTACATTTACCCAAGTAACCTTTTGAATGCAGGACTTTTACTTGTAACTGAGTATTCCAACACTACTCTACTTTTACACAAGATCAGAGTACTTCTCCCTCCTCTGAAGTTACCTTGGTGCTATGTTATATAAAGGCTTCCTTTTTTACACAAAGAAGCTATTTTTCTTTGAAATGTAATACTGGCAGTGCAGACCCACTAGGTGTCAGTGCCGTGCAGCGTTAATCAGAAAGCTCCAGGTGGCTGATGGCCATGTTTAAAGTACAGCACTTGGTATAGGGATATTTAATAAAAGTGCTTTCTGTATGTATATGTGTTGCTGTATGAGTAGTATTGTCTTCAATAGATAAACATGTTTTACTTGTGCTTTCTTAAACATATTAAACATGTATAAGATTTAGCTATACTATGTTTCCTAAACATATTTCAAACTGAAATGGCAAGTCTAAAAGTAGACTGGAATGAACAATTGATCAGGAAAATGAAAATCTGTGAAAAACTGGACTCATTCATTCATTCAGTTATGTGAGCTGATTACAAGTCAAACTGGAATCACTAATGATATGATTTCAGACCTGACATAAACAATATAATAGTCTTTCTACTTTACCTTGACACTATTGCATTGTGAATTAACTTGATGATTCGAGCATTACATTACTTTATACTCTCCCAAAGCCCAGGGTGTAATAATCGTTGCAGGACCAACAACTTATTTAGAAAGTTTAGAGGCTTGGTGAAGATGTACACACTTAAAAATTACAAAAAAACAATAGAATCCGATGCAATGGGCATATTATATAATATATGCAAATATAAAAATGGTTTGTTTATGTTTATGGAACAGCCCTGTTTTATAACATGTTACAAATAATTCAACATAAGGATAATGGTCTGCCGTTTGTGATAAAAACTACAAGAATGAGACACTCTGGCCTTTTCTTTCAAGCTGCTGGCCAACACTTTCATTATTGTGTTAAAAGGTCTCTTAGTACATTATGTTACTTATATTCAAGAGAAATATGATCACACTTTGACCTAATGTGTAAACAAAAAAATGCTTTTGGCTTTAACTCACATCCCAACGTATACTTATGGATAACATATATATTAAGTACTTTGTACAGGATAAATGTAAGTGAGGGTGAGTCTATGATAATATCATTAAGGCCCTAAAGTGTCTGCAGACTCCTGCCAGGAATCTTGACAGTGTGCTGCAGCAATGATGGTAATAGCTGGAAAAGTGGAAAAGCTTCTCTGTTTTTACAACCATACAGATTTCTGGAAATGTCTTTTGGGAGAATTTTCAATGTGGTTTTGAAGGCTAGATAAAAGTCAAGTCAGCACTCGGCCCAACATAAATGTGAGGGCTAAGTTGCCTTTGTGGTAGTATCACTGTCTTGATGAAAAGTCAAAAGGGTCATTGCTGTCAATTGTTGCGTACACTTTTGCTGGCTTCTTCTTCCATAGGGATGTGATGGAGAAAAGATGCTGGTGATGACAATTTGTCATGGTGGCTGAATTTGTCTAAATTAGTCATTCCTTATGCTGGTTTGTCATTTTACATCTTATCAATTGTCTGTTAATTCATCTGGTGTAAGACCAAATGGAAATGTCAATGGGGATCCGTGTGGTAACTACAAATGTACATTCTATAATTTCATTTTTAAAAAGTGTTTTTAGATTGCTTTCGAAAAAAGGAAGATATTTTCCTATTTCTTAGTTTTTGTGAGATTACTCCCTAGGGAGCATGTCTTTAATTATTCAGGATTGATCTCAATCAAAAGGTTTTACTTAGTCAAGTCTTATACCTTTTATTTTTCCATATGCTGTTGTTTGTAGATGTATTGTGTTATTCATATATCATCTGTTAAAATGTATGTATTTTAAGATAATTGTTTTTTAAGAACATATTTATTGACCACTCTAATGAATAGCTCATTTGATTACTTGTTTTTTTCATTTGTGCAAAGTGCTTTCATTATTCTCCCTTTTTAGTGTCTAATTAAATACTGATTAGAGTTGCTTAGCTGGTCTATAACAATTAGCAAAGCTCAGGAGGGGAGAAGCAATCATCATTAGTTATTATTATTAGACCTAAATTGTTGTTGTTTTGGTTACAATAATACATGCAGGCCAACCATCATCAACATTAGCACAACATACAAAGTTGTAAACACTTGCTCGTTGGATTAACAGACAATGAATAATAAATAAATATATATACAAAGGACAATCATGGCTACGCACTAAATTATTGAGTGTGGGGGTGAGACAGGACCCAGAGCATTGTTGCAGATTACAGCAGAGTGTGATTTGATGGAGGTGGATGGAGGGGTGTCGGGTGCTCCAGAGGGGAGGGCCAGCCGACGTCACTCACCCGCTGACTGACTGAGCTCCAGGCTTCAGGCTCAATCTGCGGCCAGCAGCAGAGGTGGTGGGGAGGAGAGGAACATTTGATCCAATACTTTATTCCTCCTGTGGCTTCTTTCACTGGGGCAGGAAGAACAAAAGACGGACAGCTGCATGATAAGAGGCGCCAGCTCTCTCTCATCTCGACTGTGAGCCGGGCTAGCTTGATGCTCCGTTCAGCCTGCTAGCCTTTGTGGCAGGGCTGTCCATGCATCCGAGGAGCCCCTAAACAACCCGGGCTGGGAGAAGCCTCGGCTTTTTTTTTTTTTTTGCCTTGACAGTCTGCAAAAAACATTCTCCGAGTGGGCAGACAGCAGCATCCCTGTCAGCTCTAGTGCGCACCCAGAAAGAGGCTTCCCAGTGAGGAGCATCTTCGCCTGGGCACGGTTTCACGTCGTCGCCTGTCTGCAACCTCCAGCTTGACAGGACCAAGAGGCGATTGATGACTAATAATCTTTCAAGATAGGCAACAATGTTGTGCACCGTGGCCAACATGTTGGCAACAGGATTGCTTTTCTTGGGATTGTTGCACAGTTTGGAAGTATTCTCTCCGGCAAGGGCAATTGATGGTAAGCAGAGCTGATTTAAGGGTTTCCACAGTCTTGCAAAAAAAAATGCTAAAACCAATAACTATATAAGTGTGTGCATGCTAATTATCACTGCATTTATTGTGTTTGTGTCTGCGTGTGAGACTAGTAGACTGTGCCCTGAAGGAATGAGTGGAGCAACGTGGAGGGAGATGAAACCGAGGCGAGACAATTAAAGCGATCTTTTGTTTCTGTCTCCCAGTGCCACATGTGAATATTGCCATGTCACAGCAGCGATCGCACATCTCCTCCTGTCCTCCTCTGGATACAGGCGCTCTCACACATTTACACTGACATTCAGTCATGGCAATGGTAGCATAGGCCCCAGTACCTGCTTAAACCACTTGTTTACTGATCAATGCGTGCATGCTTTTGAAAAACGAGCAAACAGATGCATTAGTTTTAAGTGACGGAGAGGTAAAACTTGGTGTCATGTCTTTGGAAATGTCAGTGGGAGGCTTCTGTGGAGCTGTAATGTATGTATCTTTGCTTCAGGCAGTTCACCAGATCTTAGGCTACTGAGTGTAGTGTTGATGTGATGACAGCAGTGTATATTCCCCAATCAAACAACATTTATTTTACTACAATGGGGAATTAAAGAATATCTTTGTTTGCTTTCTTAATGCGTGAAGGAGGCTTTCTTAGAACAATATACCTGTCTATGTGGAACATACATAACCATCACAGTAAGTTTTCCACTGTATGATCAGATGTTGCCAGCATGAGTAGCAGTGCATCACTGATGTGTATCTGTGTGGTTCAGGATAAGATCTTCTGAATGCTAACAGTCATGTTGTGATCTGCAGGCAGACATTGAGCAGCTTAAAAACAGCTCCCCCATACTTCCCTGTGAACACACACCTTCACAGACTGGAACAACTTCTGGAAACTATTAAGCCTCAGTCCCACTCACGCGCTCCTCTGTTTAAGTAAGAAAGGAAAAGGGCGTTATCAAAGGGGAGTTAGAGCAGACAGATTTGTTAAATTCTTTGCAGGTGAAAAGGGAATGTGGGTTTATTTTCTTTGCAGAGGTATAATGCTTCTCATTCACCATGGGAATGTTTAACCTGTGAATGATTGCTAAGAACATTTCAGGATACTTTAACTGCAAGAAAAGGAGCACCAGTGGCTGTTAAGATAATCAGGGTTCTATATTTGACATTTCATTAAATCCAGTTGGACTTTAACATGCCTGGCTGACACTAGCTGCATTTTGTGAGATTCATCATCAAGCCATAAAGGCTTCCCTCTGCCTTTGAAGTCATCTCATTGCACTTGGCAATCTAGTGCTCTGAGGTTCTTAGGAAGCAAAATCCACATAAATTACCACCTCGAAGATAGACTTGAATAGCCTACAATCACCTGCAGTTTCTTCCTGCTGCTCGGTCTACAGCAACAGCTGAGAAAAGCTGCCTTAAAACAAACACTTTCTGCCTTGACGCACTGTTATTGTTTTAGTGGAATTTTCCTTCCTTCTCAGTCCTTATGCCTTGATTCGATGAGTCAGCCTTGTGCAGTATACCAGAGGAGATCGCCAAACCTTAGCTTTACGTGTAAACCAAGTGGGATGCAGAGGCTGCTGTGCTATCAAGGAAACATATTGAAGTTTGTTTTAATCAGTCAGACTGCTATTGAGATTTACTGAATTATCCAGATCTTTACGGGTTTCTTGTAACTCTAACACTTTTTGAAGCCAACCTCACCAGACCTTAGCCAACACGTCACTTGTTGTAAGCTAGACTCCCTTTCAAGCAAAGATAAATTGCTTTTTAAACCTCTTTGATTGCCTCTTTAATTTTTAAAGCCCTTTGAACCACATATGTTACTAGTAAAGTTATTTTTTCAGTCTTGCCTGGAACTCGTCTTTTTCCATTTTCTAGACCACTAAAGATGTTCTCTCACTGTCTCTGTACTGTAGCCAGAGCAAAGGCCCTAGGCCACCAACAAACCATGAGTTTAATTGCGTCTAAACTGCTCTTTGTTTCCCAGAGGAGACCACGAACAGTCTCAGATTGTTCAGAAGGCACTGCTAATTGGGAGCCTAGTAGAAAAGGCCCTAATGAAAGAATTCACATCGTTTCACTGCAAAAAGAGATCACTGGTCCTCACAAATGGACAGTGCAGTCCCCCAAAGTCTAAAACAATGGATCAATGGTTTTCGCTGTCACTAAGGACAGCTGAAATTCCAACTTAAATCATTTAAATAGTTTTAGAAAACCATTTAAATATGTGTTGAAGTTAGCCATCTGTATCTGAAATGACTGGTTCCTCATTTTTTCCCCTCGCTTAAATGTTATTCATTTAGTAGCACAGGCTCCTTTCTTTTTCTTTAACTTTTCCCCTGTGGACTTCTCTGCTGTAACATTTGGTGTAGGCCTTAAAACTGGAACATTTGGCAATTATGGGGTGCCATGACATCCACATGGCCAAAAGGTTACCATTTTATGGTTTTATTTACCGCTGAGGGTAATATGGAAAAGGGAGTACATTTGTTAGGTCTTCGTCACTGTTGACCTTAACTCACACAAGCAACATTCAGTAGTGAATGTAGAAAAGCAGAAAAAGTTAATTTAACACAGCTACAGTATAAATACATGGTTTTGGATCGTTGCGTAACTATTAGAGTGTTGGTTGCTGCCTAAATACCACTGCATAACTGAGCAGATATAAAATCCAGTACTTTGGTCAGCAGCTTTTCCTGAGGAAAAACAACTCACAGGCGAAGTAAAGTTCAGTCACATCATTACCCCGGTTTATGTGGGTGAACAGTAATAATGAAATTCTGTTCTGCTAAAGCCAAAGATTTCCAACTGGCACACAATTGATACAACTGCTTCACAACTGATGTGAAATCTTAGTGCCCTTAAGGTACTCATTTGTCATGCTCACAGAAAGTTGATCCATTTATGAAATGATTTGCGGCACTGATAACAGCTCCTCTTATTTGTATTTAAGGAAAGCTAATTTGAGGCTTAAATAAATAGTATGACAGTTTGTAAATGATGTGTATTTACTTTCTAGCCAATATATAAATGAGAGGATCAATACCACTCTCCTCTGTCTTTTCAGTATGTATCCTTCCAGCAGCCAGTTAGCTTACTGAGCATAAAGACCGAAAAGACTAGAAACAGCAACCCTGAAGGTATCGAAATGCAAGCAGAGGAGAGTCTGGGAAGTCACTGCTCTTGGCCACGGACTAGTCCCAAACTCAACCCCTTGTAAACCACACATTTTTTCCCTTTGGTTTTCTACAGATTAAACAAGTGATGGACACCATGACAAACTGATGAGTTCAAAATATGCTAGGGGATGGATTCTGTTGCTTTCTAACAGAGTAAGGTTCAGTGGCTTAGGCCTGGGCCCACCCACAGCCAATCAGCGCGTCATAGCCCAGAAGGAAGTACCACAAACTGCAGTTCATCTAGTGGCCGACAGGGGATGGATGCAGAAAGGAGCAATTCCCATAGACCCCCATGTTAAAATGCCCAATTTTACAGCAGAAATAAACATGTTTCTACCCTGGATCCAATCAAACTTATTCTGGATATAGAAGATTCCACCTTCATGACAATGGAATAGGGAGTGCATTTTTTTACCGTGAGTAAATTAGTAAGTAAAGTAAGTTTTGCCGTGAGTGAAGTCTGCAGTGAAGCGTGTACACATTTGCTGAATATGAAAACACTTCCAGTGTGTGCCCACTGTGCGACTGTCAAGGATAAAAAACCTATGGCCGCCGAGCCAGTCATATGGAAGTCAGTTTTACACACATTCTGAGGCCGCCGTGCCTATGTTTTTGTTTTCACTGCTAGTTTATGCTTATGTTCAATTAGTGCATTCAAAAATTATTAAAATCATTAATGAAGTTTCAGCTCAGACCCCACGCTTAATAAGTCTCCCCCTGACCCACCTACATTTCTCCAGGCCCACCCACACAATAATTCCTGGCTACGCCACTGGTAAGGTTACCCCGTTTCCAGTTTATATGTTAAGCTAAGCTAGCTGTTACCAGGCTCCAGCTTCAGACTGAACAACCTGATGTGAGTGGTATTGATCTTCTCTTTGGACTTCAAGCAAGAACTCAAATAAGATTATTTTGAAAAATGTTGGACTATCTTTTAACTGAAAGTGGGAAGATGAAGAGAAATAAAAGAGCTTCATACAAAAGACACGTTTTGCCTGAAAACGCAGCAAGTCTTTAGAAACGGACATCTTATCCCCTAAGTGGAAGAGTAACTGCGGCCAGTCTTGTCAGAGCAGCGCTTTGACCTACTTCAAAATAGTGACCCACTGATTTGAGATACATCTAGATGGAGCTATTTAAGGATCAGAGATAGAACACAGTCTCAGAAACCACTCTGGAAATATATGATCATAAACTTGCCAGGGGATATATTATCACAAACGTGTTTTCACTGTACAATAAAGCCAGAAGCTTTTGACATCACGGTCATCGGTTTTTAGCTCTTTTGGTACATTATGATATCCAACCTGCAAGATTAATGAAGGTTTACCATTAATTAACACCAAGAAAGAGATACCATTTTGCTTGGAGACCCTGTGAATAGATTATAAAAAACAATTGTTATGATATTGAACATAGAAAAAAGGGGGGAAGACAATTATCTCATCATTGTATTTTTTTGGCCAACTTGGTACAACAGGAACCAGATGTGTATTCTACATATTACCACCTTTTAAGTTGATATGGCATAATTGTTAGCAAACAGTTGTTATAAACAAACCCAGCAGATATGGAGAAATATAAGCATTCTTTTAGAGTGATGTGGATGGCCAAGTAGTGCTGTCATCCGTTATCAATATAAAACTATTGATGATAGCCGTCTTAAACACTGAGGAAAAGTGTTGTCCATCAGCCGCTTTAGTTAACCTAGTAAACCCAAAGCGAAGTAATTCGTCACATTTTATAATTGTAGCTCACTTTACAGTAGCTTTATGTGAAAAGCCCTTTAAATACATAAACTTTTTATCACATGAAACAACATCTTCATTCATCTTCATAGTGTGACAGCTCTGTCATCCATCTAAGAATGATGTAGAGATAATACTCCCTTGATTATAAAGTAGATGTATCTGCATGAGTCACAGCGTGTTCAGGAAAGAGAGAGACATACAATTGTATTAACTTAATGATGAAGCTGTTATCACTTAGCAGTTGTCATTCAGCGTTGTTCTTTAGGTGTGAATTTGATCAGTGTAAAAGTCTGAGGTATTGTCTAATGAGCACCATTTGAGCCCCTGTTGACCTCTTCAACAACCCATTTGTCAAAATGAAAAACAGGTCACCACCATATTCACATAGACTGGAGTTAGCTTAACTTATTGTGCAATTCTGTCAGTTTTCAGGACAACAACAATTGTTCAACGTCATGGTATTTATTTTTACAGTATTTACACATTTAATAATGTAAAATGTTAATTAGGTAGTGAGCACCCATGTTTCCATTTAACTCTGAGGCCAGGCAGTGCCAGGGTCAGGTCGGTGACTTGTTTACGCCAACAGCATACTGTACATGGGCATAAATTGCTCCACTGTGTCAGTCTGAAAGGACTGTTGTTTTTTGTTGTGCAAGTCACTTTGATGGCTGTGTCAATTATTGTTGCTCCATAAGATTAAGCCTATCTATTCCAATCATAAATGCAAGAGAAAAATCCAAAGCGTCATATTACTTTGCAGACATTGCTGAGTCTCAATCCCAGCTCCAGATACAAGTTGTCATTTTTCGTTCATAGAATTGTTCAAATCTTGGTTCCTCCACCAGATCAAATGGAGTCTATTTTCAGCATCAGCCCACACAACAAATACATCCATTCACAGCCATTTAAGCCTCTGCTACAGGAATTTCTTCTCTGACTTCAATTGTTTTTTGGGACAAAAGTGTGACAGAGCAGACTCACACCTATCGTAGATAAATTGTCAATTCACTCCCTGTAGAAAGAAAATGTTCCCAACAAACGGATCTCCTTTTTCTCTGCAGTACCTGATAAAGTACAGTAACCTTCACAAATGCATTCTCTTTAGGAGTCCAACAACTGAGATTTTCATTGGTTACACATACAAAAAATAAATCTTAACCCACACATATTTATACACACATGCTAAGCATCAAAGTCACTATTCATGCAACCGTGATTTAGATTTATTCCCAAACTTCTAATCCCAAACACAAAGTACCCAACCATAACTTTAGCATAAGCCTAATTGTAACACTAATCCCTCAAGCAGGCATTCACCCTTCACTTAGTGGCAGAAATCTCCTCACTTGGCCCCACAATCATTATTTCTGCCTTCCGCCTGAGCAAAAACCGCGAGGGTCGGAGATGTTTATGGTCAACATTTTAGGGTAATATGGCATCCATTAAATGTCCACGAAGGTCATTTTCTTTAATATGAAAACATCATCACATTTACTGTACTGTGGAGGATTTCCCGCATTCAACTGCATGTGTGTAGTGTGTCCTCTCCTCTGTGCTTCTGGGAAGACAATTGGCAGGTTTGCTCTACTGTTTTTAGCCAATACACACCAATTCGTAAACAAGAGCACATCCTTTATTAGTAGTTTGGTACTACGAACATGGGGAATGTTTGGATCTGATTTCCTAACTAACTAACATCGCTGAAATATCTTGAAGTAACAAATATGTTAAAAATATTTATTCTGAGATGAAGAGATGAGGAGATGAATACCACGCTTATAGCTTAGCCTAGCACAACAACTGGAAACAGGGGGATTCATTTAGCCTGGCTATATCAATGGTGAACATCTTCCTGCCAGCACCTGCAAAGATTATTCATTATGTTTTGTCTTTTTCAATCCTTACTAAGAAAATTGGTGTATAAAGAGGACAAGTCAGTGTTTTATGGAGGGTCATGGGCCTGACTATTCCTTTCTGGTTGCCTGGCAACTGCTCAGAAAATTTACAGCACATTATTCTGCAGGAAACGAAGAGTTGTAGTTTTTACTCCGATTTCTGTACTGTACAAACAAACACGTTATGATTGGTTGATGATATAGCTTCAGAGCCTTTGTTTTAGGCAGATTATGTTAACCTTCCCCATAGCCATGCTAGCTGTTTCCAATTATGCTTCCAGCTTTTTGAGCTATTTGAAATTTAAACCTCCAAAAAAAGTTGAGCGGCTCAAAATGTGAAATATGTGTATCATTATTTATAGGATCAGTTATTCCGATTTACTATGCTTCTTAGCAAATGTCTTGTTCTAGTTTTTCATATCACAAATTCATGGAGATTGTCAGCTGTAGGTGTCATTAGCACTCAGGTTACTTCAGCACATGCATAGTGAATGTGAGAGAACCTTCTAGAAAATCTCGTCTCGCTCCTTGGAGCTCATGCGTCACACTGAGACTTGAAACTTGTACCGGCCTTATGAAAAGGCACTAAAGAATTTCATATAATCTTCTGTAATATGTTTCCCTCGGCAGCATACTAAGTAGGCTTAATTGTCATTTTTCTCCCTGTGCCGCCACGTACAGCGTGTGCTTTTGCGGTGGTGTGGCAAAGGGATTTGTCTAAACTTACTAACTTGACATTAGCGGATCACACCTTGTGATTTTTTTTTGTTCTTCCCCATCTGCTGCTGCTGAAATCGATTAAATCCTTCTGTGGAAGTGAAGGAGGTCTTAGCCGTCTCCCCCTCAGCTCCCACACTGACTCTAGTACAAATGGCAGTCTTGGTTGATTACCACTCAGGGGTTGAGACACGGGAAATCTCAGCCAGACATCCAAATGGTTCTTAATTAAGTTCACATTTGATTACTCTGCTCGGCTTTATTGGTTCTGCCTCTCACCGTGTTTGTGCTCAGAGCGGCAAAAGACAAACAGTTGCAGGGAGGAGTCGGACGGTGTTGTACGGCATGAAAGGAGCCCCATTTAACTTGGCAACTTTCACCCGACATGAGCACATTCCTGATGTTAATTCTCCTTAGCTGTAAGTGCATGCTTAACACACACTTAGGTAGACTTGCAAAAACGCAATCTGTCTAAGAAACTCACAAACACACATTATATCACAATGCTTTAATTAGACATTCAGCCACAGCAGCAACACATGCAGGCGGAACCATCCTGGTGCTGTCTTTCAAAAATATTGATATAATAATGGTAAATATAAACATAAATGCGCTTCGACGTCCATTTTGTGTGGTAATTCTGTCCAAATTCTGTCTAAGCTGTTGTTAATTTGTTCACCACTGGCTAGACTTCCATAGTTCCTCCAAACCCTGCAGGAAAGGTTTATTTAGAAAGGCACAGCTGGGGCCTCTTTTTCTCTGTTTTGTAACATGACAAATTGGAAAACTTTTTTCCCTCCCTTTTCCTTACTTCTTCCTTGTTTCTTCCTTACTCTCTTCCATTACAAAGTCCTGAAGCGTTTGTGCCTGGGCTGTGGAGGAGGATAAGGAGGTGGCAGGCTGCAGGCAGAGAGGCCAATATAGACACTTACCTCATTTTTGGCCCTTAGCAGAACCCCCTCAGGTCAGCCCAAAGTTCAGAGAAATAGACCCCTGCTCCTCTTGCTTTCTGCTCAGTCAGTCTCTTTCTATATGTCTTCCTTTTCTGCTTTTTTGTACCGGTTTGATGTCTTATTAACGGCCAGACTTGGTCTTGTGTCATCTAAATCTAAAAAGAACGTTTTTCATGGCTGTGGTCCCGCAGCACACAAAATATTAAAATGATAATTTATAACTATTATAAAAGTTATTCTTTATGGTCTGAGTTGTTTATCATTCACTTCCTGCAACATATCTGATGTTTTAATCTTTCGCATTCTCTTATGATCATTTAGCAGTAAATGTTAAACTGGTCATGTTGCATTTGTTTCCAATCTGTGATACTCTGAAAAAACAAAGTGCGTAGAAAAGTTTTGCCCAGTCAGCGTCAATGTCAAGATTGATTACACACAATTCGGGTTGTTTATCTTGACCTCATATGAACCTCCCTTTCCTAAACAGCTGAAAAGATAGTGAAGCGTTATCATATCAAACAGTGAAAAGTATTTGGGATAGCAGGAGCATCTTCTCCCGAGTACACACTATCTTTGGTAGACTAAGTGTTTTCTCCCAGAAAAAACATTGCAAACGTCTCTGTAATATGTAAAGAAACAATAACACACCAACGTTGAACTTTTTCTGAGACCTGCCAGCTTTATTATTCTAATTCAGATGCATCAGTGAACGATCACCTCATTCATGTAATATAGGAAAGCAGCTGCATGTAAAATAATTAACTTTATCTACATGCAAATATTTCTGTGCCTATGTTGTATTTCTCCACTTCCCTTCGTCCACTCCCATTCTTATCAATCTCTAACAGTCATACTGACATATTCAAGGTATGCATGTGAGTAACTTCATTTCAAGCATGTTTGTTATCTCACAGTGCTAGGTAGACTCCAGGGTTATAAAATGAGACTTAACAAAGGTAACAGATCTTTCATAGTGCACACTAGGGCTGTGCGATTATGGCAAAAATCATAATCACGATTATTTGGTCAATAATTGATATCACGATTATTTTGACGATTATTCATTGACCATTTATTGAACTTTAAAACAAATAATATTTTACCAATAAACAAGATCAACAAATATGTTGGAGCGCACTTCCAAAACAATACTAAACATATATTATTAATATGATAAATAAAAATAAATTAGACCAAACTAAATGAAATCAAACATGATGCAGTGCAATGTCACAACCTACTGAAAACTCCTTAACATATAGCCAACATGTTGGTAAAACATATTCAACATATTCCACTCAGTTAAACGTTGAAGGCTGGCCAACCGTCATGGTCCAGAAGTAACAGGAAATAAATGTTGAACTACAATTTAAGACCAAATAAAAATGTTTTGGCCACCATGGCAAATGCTGGTTGGGCTGCTCATGTCATCTCTTAAAGATGCTTAGCAAGAAACACCAGGCTGTTTACATGGTCTGGTTTCAGAGATGAGCGCAGGCAGGTGACGATATTGCCACCTGTACTGAAGACCCTCAGCCACGCCCCGACACATGGGTGACGCCGGCCAATCACAAAGCTTTGATGCGTTCATGTGCATTATTCTGACACAGGAAGATTATGTTACAGGACATTAACGATAAAACAGAATATTGTTGTTCTATTTTTAGACACATCTCGCGATCGACTGGTTGGGCACCCCTGGGCTAGACCATAGGTCTGTTGTGGTCGCAAAGTAGTCAGCTGAAGCCACATCTCTCTCAACTTCCCCACGGCATTTGTCACATAGCGCAGGCAGCGCAGACCTGCTGAAATAATACCGAGACGGCATCGCGTAACGCTTGTCCAACGTGTTGACAAGTTGCTTAAAGCCCTGGTTGCTAACAGTGCTAACTGGGCACATATCTTTAGCGATGTGAAATGTAATGGCAAAGTACTTGCAAATAGTGGAAATAGTTGTACCCTTCTTTTTAACGAGTTGCTGCTCTTGTTCTGACATCTTCGCTCGCGCTGAACACTCACAACACATGTAACTCCCACGTGGCCGAGTGGGCTTTTAGGGAGGGGCGAAAGCGCACCCAGCAAAATAATCGTATTTTGTCAATTATGCTGTTTTCATAATCGTCGCAAGCCATAATCGTAATCGCGATTAAAATACGATTAATTGCACAGCCCTAGTGCACACACTACAAAAGAGTATTGAATTATCTTTTTTAACTATAGCAGCTCGGTTATATTGATGGCAATGTCTGTCTGTTGGTTTGTTGCCTTATCCTCCACTTTTGGTACATGGGTTGGTTATCTTACTTCTCCTTTAGCAGATCGATGAGGCTGACATTTGTGTCATGAAGTCAAATGTCTATATATAACTAGTGTGAGCTATTCCTCTCAGGAGGGCTTGTAAACGCTTAAGCTATTCCCTGAATTTATATTTAGTACCACCATCAGGTCATATTTTAGGTTGTCCAATACCTGCAAAACAAATCATATTAGCCTCAGCTGTACTCTTGCCAATGTTAGCATTCTAACCTGCTAAACTAAAATGAGGCAGAAAGCTGTT
Organism: Gymnodraco acuticeps; assembly: GCF_902827175.1. NCBI lineage: Eukaryota > Metazoa > Chordata > Actinopteri > Perciformes > Bathydraconidae > Gymnodraco > Gymnodraco acuticeps. The sequence goes on from NW_022991360.1 coordinate 23,153, forward strand.
TCTCTCCCGTGAGGTCAGAGCACTGGAAAAGTAAAACAGCAGCCCTGGAGCTAGTGCAGATTGTCTTGCTCAAGGGCACTTAGCTGTCCAGTTAAGGGGGCAATACATTACATGGCCGGCACTAAAGAATGGACTCCACACTGCTCAAGCTCCCTTTCAGTACCACTGTTGACAGCCCTTAGGTCCGCCTTCACCTCCACCTCTGGTGAGTGGTGCATGATGAGGCGGCAGTCTCACTGTCTGCTGGAGCTTTGTAGTGCCCTGGTTGATCTCAGAGGGCAGTCCTCCAACTTATTTATAGCACCACTGTGGGTGTCGGAGGAAATGGGGCTATGGCTGGGGGTTAGGCTTGTCTTTGCCTAAGACGAGGACTCTTCCTCCCAAGAGTGAACTCTTCCTGGAGGACCATCAGACAGCAACGGGGGCAGAGGGAAGTGGATTGTAATGCGGCCCAAATGGCGATGACCCAAAGCATTTTCCCTCAGCCTCTGCTTTGGTAAACACACAGGCAGCTCATTGATAGCATGTGTGACATTCCTCCATCTCATCTTAGTATCCCAGCCCAGCTCAGTCTGTTTTCAGACCTCTAGGTCTGCCTCCAGCTGTGAGAGCCCGCCCCCCCCTTTGACTCAGACTCAGATCCTTACCTCTCTCTTTGCTCTCATAACTGCAGCTTGTTCTCTTATGACATCCTGTTTCATATCCATCTGTATATCGTCTTTTTTTTCGTTTCAAAACTTAAAACTCACTATTTATGCAATATTTCCATATTCCATACCACCTACCCAAACCAATTACATTCACCAGGTAAACAAAAGATAGTAGACCAAAAAGGAGCTGGATTAATATACGGTTGCTAATGTGTATATATATATATAGCATTACTTCCACTTAAATGTTGTATTTTTATGACCATCGAGTTTCAATTATTGGATCTGTGTTAACTTTAATTCTGATTAACAAATGAAAAAAAACATAATTTCTTAATTTTTCCAGAATGTTTTCCTTTGATCCTTTATTTATAAAATACATATTAATTAAGTCTAAAATTGCAGTAGAGTCTTCTAATCCAGCAAAAATTAGATTTGTACTATCTATTGATCTCTTTTTAATTCAGTCACCGGCAACCTTATGGCTTAGTGGCTATATTCTGTGATATTCTGTGGCCACGACCACAGAATATCAATACAATGAAATGTAAAAAGGAATTCATACAAAAGTATGTTTATACAAACATCATTATTGTGTGCATTCAGTGTATGTAGTTGAGCTGATCTCGACACAGTGTAGGGCAGTTTTCAGTTTTTTAGCAGTTTATGTTTAAACTGGCTGGCCTTTGTCTACACACCCTTTTCTGCTTTCTAACCATCTAGCGGAGCAGTAACCTTTATCGCTGCTTGCCTTCACCCTCAGCTAACTAACCTCCTGACCTACTTCCTGTGATCTGTTTCTGTCAGCAGCATCTTGTGGTTGCGTCGGATGTGATCTCGTCCCACAGCCATTAGTGGAAGCCTGGTTAACAGCAAGTGGAGTTAAGTTTGTCTAATAAACAATGACAGACACACTGCAACTAGCTGCCTGCTATGGCTGTGTTGACACCTCTAAACAAATAAACAAGCACAAAATAAAAGGGATGAGGAGCATAAAGGAAACGCTTTAACACAAGCCTGGATGTATTTCATGAATAATTCAAACCCTTGTAAGTTCTGAGAGAGAAAGAAGATGCACACACACACACACACACACACACACACACACACACACACACACACACACACACACACACACACACACACACACACACACACACACACACACACACACACACACACACACACACACACACACACACACACACACACACACACACACACACACACACACACGGTGTCTGTGAATGTGTGCAGCAATATCCATCCATCCATCCATCTTCTTCCGCTTATCCGTGGTCGGGTCGCGGGGGTAGCAGTTCCAGCAGAGAGCCCCAAACTTTCTTTTCCCTGGCGACATCAACCAGCTCTGACTGGGGGATCCCAAGGCGCTCCCAGGCCAGCGAAGAGATATAATCCCTCCACCTGGTCCTAGGTCTACCCCTTGGTCTCTTCCCAGCTGGACGTGCCTGGAACACCTCCCTAGTGAGGCGCCCAGGTGGCATCCTAACTAGGTGCCCGAACCACCTCAACTGGCTCCTTTCGACGCGAAGGAGGAGCGGCTCAACTCCGAGTCCCTCCCTGATGACCGAACTTCTCACCTTATCCCTAAGGGAGACACCAGCCACCCTGCGGAGAAAACCCATCTCGGCCGCTTGTATCCGCGATCTCGTTCTTTCGGTCATGACCCATCCTTCATGACCATAGGTGAGGGTAGGAACGAAAATGGCCCGGTAGACAGAGAGCTTTTCCTTCTGGCTCAGCTCCCTTTTCGTCACAACGGTGCGGTAAAGCGACTGCAGTACCGCTCCCGCTGCTCCGATTCTCCGGCCCATCTCACGCTCCATTGTTCCCTCACTCGAGAACAAGACCCCGAGATACTTGAACTCCTTCACTTGGGGTAAGGACTCATTCCCTACTTGAAGTGGACAGTCCATCGGTTTCCTGCTGAGAACCATGGCCTCAGATTTGGAGGTGCTGATCCTCATCCCAGCCGCTTCACACTCGGTTGCGAACCGATCCAGTGAGTGCTGAAGGTCGCAGACCGATGAAGCCATTAGAACCACATCATCTGCAAAAAGCAGTGGTGCAATCCTTAGTCCACCGAACTGCAGACCCCCTCCCCCATGACTACGCCTCGAAATCCGATCCATGTATATTACAAACAGGATTGGTGACAAAGCAATATGTCCAGTGGCGTTTTCTCCCGGAGGCCAAGGGAAGCCAGGCTTCCCCTGTTTTTTCGGATTGTAGTTATAATTTAAATAAATAAATAAAAACACTTTGTTTTGTTTCGATAATTCTCCTTTGCTGTGTGTTGCTGCCGGCCGGCTCTCCCCCATTCTCATTGAGTACTTTACAAAGAGTGAAACAGCGCCCCTCTAGATGTTATGGTGAAACAGTAGATTGCACTCTCTGTTGCGAGAGGAGGCCAGCCGAATCTGGCTTCCTTTGGTGAAAAAAAATGGAGGGATTGACCAATCAGATGAGGCCCACGTGATGCCCCTGCCAACCTGTGATTGGTCAGGGCCATGCCAAGGGAAGCCAGCCGCCTCTAGCTTCCCTTCAGGGGCGGCTGGCGGCTGGCGATTTGATTGGACACTGCCATCCAATCAAATCACATCAACATCAGTTTTAATACTGTAACTGTCATCACCGCCGTTAGAAATTATCAAGCAAATGAAGCATTATGGAGGGTGGAGATTTGGCGTACTTAATCAAACATAACTTTACTAAACTTCCGCTACAGCAGCAACTGAAAATTAAATCAGATGACAGGCCAATGCCCGCACTCGAGCTGTGTGTACACAGAGGAAAAAGGGAGAGAATCGGACGTTCAATGAGGACAATTATGTCCGCACGGAGTGGCTAACTGGAAGCGCTAAACTTCAGCGTCTATTTGGCTGGCCATGTCTTCTTTTTGACAAGGATTCGTGCTCCCTGAACAATCCTTGGGCAACTTCAGGATTCATCGACCTTGCCAACCTGTCACGGGCAATTGAGAGGCACGGTAAATCCAAAAATCACATAGATTGTGTGATTGTCTGCATACATTAATAAGTAAAATGCTTAAATTAATAAGAAGAGAGTTTCAGCTGGAGAGTGCGTGCGGACCTGTCGGTTAGATAACAGGCGTGTGCAAGTCCTGCATCTGTGTGATACAAATGTGTGTAAAATGATACCGGGCGCTGTAATCACTCATCTGGTTACGTTATTGACCGCCCCCCGACCCAAAAAATGGGCTTCCCCTACATTTTTCCCCACGCCACGCTACTGAATATGTCAGGTTGAATTCATGGTATTTAGGTTGAGCTCCATTTCAAGATCCCCTTCACCGCTGGAGTCGGAGGCATCATAACATCACCGTTTCCAATTGGTGCTTTATATTCTGAGCAAAGCAGATGAAAAGGTATCTGCAGGGTTGATGTTGACGTCCAGTCACCACACTTGATGTTATACATGGTGGCTCAAAGAAATGAAAGGGCAATGCGTATAAAAGGACTTTTCAGAGAGAAAGAGGAGCCAAGATAATTCAAAACATCAGTTTAATCAAAGCCAGGTGGTAAATATTTAACATTTTAAAATCAGCTGAATTGTTTCTTTGAGTGATGATGTTTTAGTGTGATTGCCAACTTTGCTGCATTATAAGCCATTTTGCCAACAGTTTGATGACAAGTTATGTCTTTTCACCACCAATGGAAGATATTGTCAGTGCATACAATTCAAGATAAGTGAAGGGGTCGCTGTGGCTCAGTGGGGTGAGTGCTGGACTTCGAATCAGGGGATAGCAAGTTCGAGTCCCACTGCAGTCAGCATGTCGTGTGTCCCTGGGCAAAACACTTCACCCCAAATTGCTCCTGTGGGGATTGAATGACATGTAATGTAATATCTTAGCCCCTTAATAATAAGTGAGAGGCTGTTCTTAGTTCAAGTTTAAACAGTATGACTTGAATGTGTCATAAACCAAAATAAATTCCCATTGTGTGTATCTGTAAAGGCATTTGTTGGCACCTTAGACATTACGTTCTATTTTTGTTGCTGATGAATAATTAAGAAATGTATGTAATGACTGATTTTGTTCCCTTAACGTACACGGAACTTGTCCAACACCGAAAATAATAAAACTGATTTAGAACTGAACAAGAGCTTGTTAAACATAGTTAATTATTTTGTACAAAGTAATAGAGGGCCTGAAAATAGAAGGCTTGTTTATGAAACCAGGATATTATGAATAGCACAATCCAAGAAGTAAATTCATTAATTCTTGTTTTCGGATTGAAAACCCTGTAAGAAAGACTGCTTCAAAATGAGGTCAGCTCTTACATGTTCAAAAAGAGTTTGTAAAATTCCAGATACTGATATATAACCTTTTTTATGTTTTAGTTGCATACTCATATAGTTAGGTACCCCACTGCCTTTCATGTTTCCCTATGTATTTCCCACTCAGCAGCACAGCAGTTGTTGAATCAACTCAGAGCTTCCCCTGAATGCCCCCGGGTGACTCAGCTTAGTTGCTTGTATGTGTGTTGTCAAAGTGTTTATGTGATGTTCTGAGAAGACTTGAATTATTGTGGGTTCATGGCAGGAGTGGGATGCTTTTTCTTGCTTTGGAAGGTTGGATTGAAGGGGAAATGGACGATAGGGGAGCAACCCACAGAACAAGATGTTCTTTGACATCCTCCAGACATGTTGCATCACTGCTTTTTGCCTGGGAACACTGACCTGGATATTTATGAGCAGCAAGTTTACCAAAGCCTGCTTGAATGTGTGTTTGGGTTTTGTGCATCCATTCTCTAACCCCTCCATCAAGTAGCATCTTTCCAGCACCTAATTAGGACCAGAGAGGGCCCCTATTGACTCTGAACAACAGACCCGCTTGCTAATGAGACCTCGGAAATAAAGATCACTGACACAAAAAGAGCTTCATTCAGGAATCTTTTAATTAATTCACTTTTTCCTTTGTCTTTTTTTCAGCTCCAAAGACTTGCAGCCCGAAGCAGTTTGTGTGCAAGGACGGGGTGACGTGTATCTCTAAAGGCTGGCGCTGCGACAGAGAGAAGGACTGCCCCGACGGCTCTGATGAGGAGCCTGATGTTTGTGAGTCTGGAAAAATACAGAGTTTAAAAAATCCTATATATAATATCAATAAGGAAATGCTTTACCGCTCATGAAGATCTCTGTGTGTATTATATAATGTAATGCACCCCCTGCCAAGTTGGTTCCAACTGCGGCCCACGGCCCGTTTTTAATTGCCCCGCAGCAAATTTTAAAAGTATAATGGAATATGAACCATGAAACTTGTGCTTGTCTTATATTGGACTTCTTAAATATATATGTAAAAATAGAGCTCTGAAAAAAATTAAGAAACCACTGCAGCCTTATCAGTTTCTCTGGTTTTACTATTTATAAGTAGTGTTTGAGTAAAATTAGCCGTTTTAAATTGTATTCTTTATACTACTGACCAAATGTTTCCATATTGGAATTCAACAGACACTGTAATGGAATGGCTGCCATACTGTACATGTAGAGATTTTTTTTTTTTTGGAGTGGTCTCTTCATTTTTTAGAGCTGTATATTGCACAGTATAGTATTCATGTGTTAATATAAGCCCACTTTTAAAAATAAATTCAGTCAATTAAAGTTGAGAATATTTTCAAACTAATCTTTGAAACTAAAAGTCCAATTACTTATTTACATAACAAGCTTTAAATATACCCATCATATTTCTTCTTATGGAGGCTAAGGTGAGGCTTCTGTTTTAAGGAATGAGTTGCCAACACTTAGGGTAACACAATAAATGAAACCCTATGGAGAGATGATGTAGGCTGTTTTTTTTCTTAAAGCATATTAAAGTATTAAGCATAATTGACCTACATTTGATTGATTTTGCTAACTTATAACTTAATTTATGTGGTAACATAACTCTACTTCGTAGCCCAGCCCTATGTATGTTTTTCATGTGGCCCTCAGTGAAAAAAGTTTGGACCCCCCTGGTTGAGGACACTGTTTTCACATCATGAAGTATTTCTTTTTGTCCATTCAAGTTTATTAACTGTGTGGAAGTGGGTGTAGAAAAACACCCTTTATGTTTGCCATGATCCTATTTATCTAACATTTTCAACCTATCTGTACAGGAGATGTTCTTTTGGAAATTGTGTGAAATATGTAGATTGATTCGACATGAATACTGTTCAACAGAGGCAGTCTCCAATTGTTAAAAAACCTCTGAAATGGATCTTAAACCTGCTATGCTGCCCTTCAAAATAAACATTTGTAACAGCAAAGGTATGCTAATTTGTCACTGTAGCATTTGATACCTTCAGATACATTTGAAAAGTTGTCGTCTAACAGAGTGAGATTGTTGGCCTATTTGATTTATTTGGCTAAAGGTAGCCAAGCTGGAGAAAGTAATGTGATGTTTTATCAGCGAGTGAGAGAGGCCATTCTGCCTTTAAGCAGTCCTGTCGTGCCCAATTAGGAGATTTACAAAGTTTGTCTTTTTTTGATGGATGGGATTTCCTTTTGCATTCAGAGCCACAGAGGATGCAGTCATGAGACAAACCAAAAGTAATGCTCAAAAAAGACAGCCGTCGTTTCAAAGTCTTCATTAGGAGTGGAGATGCTTTGAGGCTGAATCCCAGGGGGGGGGAATGAAAGCAGCAGTGTCCTTTTGGTCAGCCTCTCAGCCTGAAACGCCTGTAGATTTCTAAGAGGACAGAGGGCTTTCGGTGAGAGGGGGGACAGTGTGTGTGTGAGTGTGTGTGTGTGTCTGTGTGTGCGCATGTTGCTTTTTTGAGTGGCGTTTGGCCTGGGAGAGAGTGAGTGAGGCCAGGCCAGAGTGCTGTAGCTGCAGTCTAGACGCAGAGACTGTATGAGCGCAGGTCTGGAAGTCATTAGAGACTCGCCCAGAGCAATGGAGAAACCTGCTGTTTTTCACAACCTGCTCTTTTCCCCCCTTCTCATCTGTGGGCCAGCCTCCTTCAGTGTCTCTATCTGGGACAGAAACAACAGTGACTCCATCTTCTGTCTCCTGCTACTCCCTCTAGCTTATGCCAAACTCTCTCAACAACAACAGTTATTGGATCTATGCTGCAGAAGGACCCAAGTTTTCACAGTGTCATGGTGGAAAAAAGTGATTCAGAGAGACAAAATAATTGCTCATTCTCATCTTAACCCTTCTTAGGTCTTTTGTCTAAGGTCATATTGGTGGCAAGAACAAGTACATCATTATGGTTGAAATAAACACTTTTATCTGCTACTTTAAGTACCATTTTCTTTAGAGAAAATAGAAGGTTAAATAGTCTGTCAGGGGGCTTTTTGGAGTTGTCTTTTTGTTGGTGATGTTCTGTAGTTTTCTTTTTGTCAAACAACATATGAAGATCAAAACCATCAAAAAATGTATCCTGAGCTGTATTAGCAAGGACAGGAAATCTGATTTAATGTATTCCACAGAGGTTCGGACTTCTTAGGTTGTAAAAAGAAAGTACATCAATGAGCCACAGAGTTGAAGTGGGTGACATATTTCTTGTTACGAGAAACATGGGCTGTTTGTTTGTGTCATTCCCACATACCCCTTAAATAGTTGCTAATGCACCACATCTGTGATTGGCTGAGTTCCCAACAAATGCCTTATCTACTCCTGTTTGAGTAACACTTTTTGAAGTATATATTTGTGACACATTTCCAAACATGTACTCTTAAATGTAACCACAACATCCATCATTCAATTCAATGTTGTCAATGTTTGGTGCATACCAGATGTTAGGTGTCGAAGCTGTGCAGCATAATGAATATCAGCCCAGTTGAATACTGTAAGGCTGATTAACAATTTGTCGCTCGTTAGATGTTTATAGTGTATAGAACAAATAGAAGTTGTCACAAGATTTGAAAATGAAATGTCATGTTTTATGAGCATGTATTCCAAACCGTATGTTCACCATGTACACTGAGTAGCATTTATGGTTTAATTGTTGTGATAAATGTGTTCTTTGTTAAGGTGCTTTTGCAGATGCTTCTAGATGAAAAGATGCACGAGAGAGGTTTATGTATTCACTCATGTGGATGGGGCTTCACAGTGGCCTTTGTTAGTGTGTTGGCTATTGCCAGTGAAGTCAGCCGCTGTCCAGTGCAGCTGCCCTGCTGTGTAACCCCCACAATGCTGTTCTTTGTACCCCGGGGTGCTGGGTCAGACTGGCATAGAGGGATACCGAAAGACTAAGACAAAAACAAAATGGTTGTCTGAGCATATGACCTTTTTATACAGAGCTTTGATCTGCTCCCCCAATCAGTGAACAACTGAAAGACATGCAACGATGATAAATGTGAATGTTGTTTGTCTGGATAGCCTTCAGGTAAGGAGGAGACTCGCGTAGAGCTATCATATACTCAGGTTGTAGACTTAATTGGGCTCCTAAAATATTCCCACGTGCAGTGAGTGTGCCCTGCAAACACAGGAAGTGTGTAACGCTGAAATGACGTCCCCGGCCCCTGGCCTGTAATAAGGGCAGTTTTACAGACAGTTCACACCTAGGCTGCAATTAGCTCTTTAGGAAAAGGAGCACTTTTGTAACAGCCACTTTCAGAATGGAAAACACAATAGTTCATGATGTAATGTGCGTCTCACTGACTCCTAACAAATAAATGAAAGACTGTCTTGAAAATAAATGAAATATTTTATTTATAATATTCTAGACCACAATAAGGGGGTTATTGTTTGGTGTTTATTTGATACATTTTGTCATTTACAAAGCAGTTTACCCAAGTGTTATATTGTTCAGATTTAGATGTGGAGGAAATCTGTTTGATCCTGCTACTGTCTCCTAAAAGCAGCCACCACTCGGTCCAGATAGCCATCAACATGTCAAGGGAAACAGCGTTTGCTCAACATGAAAGAGTCTGTCGCCTTGCAGCACCGTGTTCCTACCTGCAGCAGGTGTGAGACAATCTGCTCTCCTCTACACACATACCCACAATTAATTCCTCCATGCACACAATAAAGCAAACCTTTCTAAAATAAGTTCAAAGATGCTTCACATTGTGTTCTTAAAATGGTGCTCCCCACTAGTCACTAAGCACACGTGGTCTTTTAGCCCAGAATGTTTCAAGTCAATTCAAAAACCTCCAACCTAAAAATATATGTATTTGTTATTCTTGAGGGTAAGCTGTGATCTGACCTATTATCGCATAGGGACACCTTGCTACAAAACAGTTGCCTATTTACATTCAGCAGACGCAGGGAAACATTTACATGGTTTTTGTGTTTTGTTTCACATTATCTCCCGTTTTAGCTCTGCTAACGTACCATCAACACCCGAGGGAAGTATTTGGCTCACTAGCAGCTAGCTTATAGCTTTGACATGCTATCTGTCACGACTAGAAACTACTGAAAGCAGATAAACTGCAATGTGATGATCATCATTCAAACAATGACCTTAAAAATGCTAAAATGCTCCATAGAGTTGCAGTTGCAGGGGATAAATCTGTTGGTTTATCCATTCGAGGAACACTTTGACATTTCACATAATTATTTTTTTCCATTGTTTAACTTTGGTTTATTAGATTATTGAGGTCACCCCAGATATTACAGTGCACAACACTTAATTGATGAATAATTAAGATGATTTACTACTCAACCTAAAAATCCAAAGCCCCCTTATTATCTAGTTTCAAATATTTGTAAGATCTTTTGTCACTTATGACTTCATCTTACAAAGATAGGAGTAGATTACAATAATGATGTTTACATGCTCATGCTTGCTGAAGATTCAAAAAGGGCCCACAACTAGTGACTACACACAGAGCTAGTGCAACAGTAACAGCAAAGACATGTAGAGAAACTGCATAAATAATATATATAAACATGCTCTATTTAAGGGTGCGGTGAGCCGGATGTGATCCACAGGCCACCAGTTGGCCATTTTTACATGAGGACTTGAGGCTTGGGCAGCAGAGTGGGCAAAGCTGGCCCCTCGAAGAAGGACAAGAAAAGCGTGTCAGGGGTTTTAAATGTTATAAAGACCATTATGTAATCTCAGTAGGGCTCTCTGAAGAAGGAGGTGGGGCAGGACAGCAGCCCCCATTAGGGAGGGGTAGGGGGACAGAGAGCAAACATGAGACAAGAAGAGAGATAGCGGGGCGTTTATAATGCAGGAGAATTAGAGCCATACATTAATAACCTGATACTTGAAGGTATGGACTCACAGATGCTCAACATCTGGCTTTGCCTCGTGGCTGTTCTATCTGTACCGAAAACTACCTTGTGTCTGATTAGTAGCGGTAATACCTGACTACATCCTGTATATGAAATTACCTTATTGAACATACAGCTCGGCTCCTGCTTTGGTTTGTTTAACTTTGGTCCCTTCGGGTCTTTTGGCTCTTACAGTGACGATTACTCTGATCCTTCTTTCCACCCCCTTGGGTCTTTCCTGTCATTTGCATAGATGTTTTTCCACACGGTAATTAGCCGTCTGTCCTTTGAATTAGTTTCGTAATGCTCAACGCAACAAATGGAAATGACTGTGGAAAAGGCTTGGTGCTTAATATGGGATGATTCAAGTATTTTGCTTAAGAACTCTAAGCCAAAAACAGACCAAATGCATTTCAAATATTCAGTCATTTTGGGGCAGCAGTATGGCCCTCAGTGCTCTTTGAAAGAAAGCCTTGCACAATACTAATAGTTTTAAGTTAATCTTAGGTCCACTGTGAAGAAATAAGACGCGAATGAATCAAATTATGAGTCCTTTAAATCTCAGAAGTAGAGTCGCTACGTAAGAACCTTATTCTCTGGGCAGTAGATCTATTTTTATTCTTTCCTCTCTGTGTTTGGGAGAGAAAAAAGGGAAAGATTTGAACTTCTATTATCTGTCCTTTTATACATAAGCTTAAGTGAATGCGTGAACGAGTGAATGACATAACTTCTCAAAGTTTCACCATTGATTTACTTTGTGTGTATTTGCTTACTTTTACTCTTTCATATCCGATTCCGATAGAGGTTCAGTCTACTTCTTTGGATGGGGTATGTTGTAGTGTTGTCCTGTCTGAATTGCAATTTACTTTGCCGATAAAACTGTTTGCCTAGTCGTTTCTGTGCCCTGAGGAGCAGTGGTGTTTGGAGAAGGCTTAGTTTGTTGTGCTTTCTGGATTTATCCTTCCTGCTTTGCTTGTCGCTCTGCCAGCCCCCCCTCCCATGATGGAATTAAAATGTGGAGTTGATATCTTGCAAGGTAAGCGGTAAGGAGACACAGCCAGACACTAAAGATCCATCCATCAAGTGCAGGGTGCAGAGAGGGCACACTGTCTGCCAACAGCTTGGAAGACAGGGGTGGTTATAACAATAATTGCAATATAAAAACATTGTTAAACTGAAATATGCGATTGCCTCGACAAAGGAAATTCATGTAGCTGAAAATAAACTTGCTTTAGTATTAGTTAGGCAGTCACAGGTACAGTTAGAGTGGCAGATAATGTGTTGTTTTTCACCTGCAGAGTGAAGTGTTTAGAGGAGAGCTGTCAGAAATAAACAGTGGTATTATTGCACACAGCAGTCTGTGGCTAGCTGTTGCTGCACTTTTTCTGCCCATGATTTCTTTGACAAGCCTGTGTCTGATTCCTCCCTCAGTCTGAAGCTCTGGTGTTGTTGCGTCTTGTTTTTCGGTGCCGTGTCCTAAATGTTTGGAGTTTTGTTTCCTTGGCAGGGCAGACGAAGGAGGGAGGTTAAGGGGTGCCTCGGGGCTGCTTGGTCAAGATCAGGGTGCTCCGTCCAAGAATGTGTCATGAGGGCCAAGAGCATCACAGGGAGGGCCATCCGGTTTGTGGGGACACGGCTACTAGTGGCCAGAGAAACCTAGTATTAGTATGTCACCACGAGCTGCTAGCAGTAAACTGGTGCAACACTATTTATTCATGAGCTATATTTATGGATCAATCAACATGTTAAATTATTCAGCTTTATCGGGACGGTTGATGTCCATGAAGAGTAGCCCAATTATATTTTAATTATCTTACTTGTTAGAAGGGTATCTAGGCCCTATGTGTGTTTTTTTTCATTGTTTCACAAGCTGAAGTGTTTGTAGTATGTATAAGAAACTCAAGGCTGCCTTGTTGCTTGTTGGCCTCATTCTGGCCCACATAAAGTCCCTTTTATGTTTTTAGCACTGCTTATTATTTGTTTGTGTGTTTGTTATTGGTTGAATAAGCATTGTGTTGAATAGCATGCCAAGGGGAAGCATGAGCTAGTGAATGGAAAATCCCCAAAGCCTAACAAGCTTTGGGCTCGGGGACAGCCTGATCCAGACCCAGATCCGGACTCCTTCTCAGTCGGCTGGGCTTCTTTTCTACCACTGGAGACCAAACACAGATTGTGAGACAATTTCTAAATAAAATAATTCTACAAGCCTGTTACTTGAAGGTCTGCAATAAACAGATTATTCTTTATCATCTATTAGTCTGCTTTTTCTCAATTGATCCAAAAACTTTTCTGGTATACAACATTGTCAGAAAATTGAGTAAAACCCTGTCATTTAAAGTCCAAAGTGATGTCTCTTTAAGGTGGTGTCTTGTTTCGTCAGTCCCAAACAAATGTTAGTTATTGTTATGATACAAAATGTAGAAGAGCAGGAAATCCATATTTGAAAGGCTGTGAACAGCACTTTGTGGATTAATGGATTAGTTGAATAATCTATTCTAATTCTAATAACTTGTAAAAGGAGAAACTGAAGATTATTGGCAGTCTTATCAAGATAAATGTGTTAAAATATGTATCCAAAAACAGCACATATTTGTGAAGTGCCAGCTCCCCTTTCACCACTGTGTCTCCATGGTCATTGCCACCCCCCCACAGTTCAGATCAAGCTTAGCACGTGACGCTGCTTACAGCACTGCGGCTCAGCTTTGTCGGGGGTCACAGCCGATTTGTGTGATCCAAACAATAGCCTTAGTTTTCTACCCCCCCTTCACCACCCTCTATGACCTCCCTAGCACTGAAAAAGTGCATGTGATCTACCTCTATGTGTAGCGGCTTAAGTACTCCACTCGTGCATGCGGTGTCTAAATTCCAGCATGTGGCACTCTTGTTTTGGTAGATGCTTAAAGAAAAAAGGCTTCGTTATGACTTTGTGACTTGGAAAAGTATCACATGTTAATATTGCTTCTATTCTGGTATTGCAATCCAGTTTTTAACAAGGCTAAAGACGTTAGCTTCTTAGACACATTTGTTGACCTATGGAGGAAGTGAAATCAGTAATGGTATCTGCTTACGACTCTGTGGCGTCTGTGGCAGTGAAGTGAAGCCTCGGAACAATCTCCAGCTCTCCATAGGAACATAATTGTCAAATCTCCAGCCTTGGTTTTCACCCTCTGGCCCTGTCACAAGGTCTGTATGGGTCGATGATGGGAACACCAGGATATTTTTCCTTTTCCTTGGGTGCCTTAATTGAGCTACAGAACATAGTAGTTGAAGCGGTACCAGCCAGCCTGTGTCGATTTTTTACTAAACTATTAAACAGAGCAAACAGAAACTTCTCAAAGAAAAAAGTTTGGGCCTGTTAACCTGGCTCACTCGCAGCAGAGGAATGTTGAATAATAGACCCTGTTTAATTCAAATTAGCAATGCCTTTTCCACCGTGGCCTCGCCGACCGCTGCCAGCTCGCCCAAGAATGAGGCCTTGTGGGGCTCTGTCCACTTCCTGTGGATGAGGTGCTCCCCTCGGTCCTCACTGTCTACTTTCTCTTTTGTAATCATTATTCCTCACTTTGTTGGTTTTCCACTCACTGCTCTCCCATTTAAACACTTACTGTAAATGGGTCAACAGATGTTGAAGAAGAAAAATGGTAAAAAGCAGGAGAGTGGGAAGTGTTTGACTTTGCACATACGCTGAGCCCTAAAGAGGAGTGATCCGTTTCAAATAGTGCATCGTAAAAATAGAAAATTAAAGGAAAAGAGAAGTTCATGCATCTTTGTTGAATTGTTATTAAATAATCAGTTGGACAATAAAATAAAGAGTTGTATCAATAAGCGTTTAGACCATCAGAGAAACAGAAGTTCTTTTTTGTACATTTCAGTTTGGTCATTAATTAAATACATGAGAAACAATCTGTTCATTAACAAGATTTAGAAAGAACTGTAAGAAGATTATAGGACCTAGATAACTGCATGATTGAATTATTATGCAAAAATACAGACACTCTCTCTGAAGGGAATATACACTGAACAAAAATATAAACGCAACACTTTTGTTTTTGCTCCCATTTTTCATGAGATGAACTCAAAGATCTAAAACATGTTCTATATACACAAAATAACCATTTCTCTCAAATATTCTTCACAAATCTGAAAAATCTGTGATAGTGAGCACTTCTCCTTTGCCGAGATAATCCATCCCACCTCACAGGTGTGGCATATCAAGATGCTGATTAGACAGCATGATTATTGCACAGGTGTGCCTTAGGCTGGCCACAATAAAAGGCCACTCTGAGATGTGCAGTTTTGCTTTATTGGGGGGGTCTGGGGGGGGGGTCCGAAAACCAGTCAGTATCTGGTGTGAGGGGTAGGGTTAGGGTAATGTTGTGAATCGAGTGGCCCATGGTGGTGGTGGGGTTATGGTATGGGCAGGCGTATGTTATGGACGACGAACACAGGCCACTCGATTCACAACATTACCCTAACCCTAACCCTACCCCTACCCCTACCCTCACACCAGATACTGACTGTTTTTTTGTTTTTTTTCAGATTTGTGAACAATATTTGAGATAAATGGTTATTTTGTGTATACTGTATAGAAAATGTTTTAGATCTTTGAGTTCATCTCATGAAAAATGGGAGCAAAAACAAAAGTGTTGCGTTTATATTTTTGTTCAGCCCATGGACAAAGTTGTTGGCAACACATGGACTTGTTAGACTTGAGAAACAGAATTTTTTCTCGTTGGGAAAATAAAACACTGGTCAGAGTCACAAGGCAAAAACACCATCCAAGAAAAAGAGTTCAGTAAAAAGAAAGGTCATTAAGTAGAAAAGCCTTGGCTGCTTGTCTAGTTGTTTTTGCAGAACATACAACTCTACATCAAGTTAAGCTGCATAGATTTAGTGAAGGAGGCAGCTTTGGCCAAACTCATATGCACTCCAGACGAATATGTTTTCTTTCCTAGGGAACCCATAATCCTCTTTTAGCACATGCTCCTATAACAGGCCTGCCCTGCATGTCACTTTACTGCCAGTGTGCTTATTGTTGGTGTGTTGCCTCTGGGATGGATGTGTGTACAGTGTAAATGTAGTGATGGTAGTCATTTGGCCAGTTCCATCTGGGATAATGGTGTGTTTCTAGTTCCGGCTAGTTTTCTCTCGTGGCCATCTCTTGCTGCCACAATGGTTCTTTGAATGTCTGCCTTGTGGTTGAGTCTGCTAAGTTGGCAGGAGGAGAAAACAAATGTAAATACATGATGGATGAGAAGGGTAAGGCTGAAGTGTTGGGAAACATAGTAAAGGAACAAGACAGCTAGCTTATGGCAAAAATAGATTCTTGAACAAAGAACTTGGTCTGAGACACGGAGATTAAGTTGCCTTTGTAATGTTCTTTCAGAGTAGGTTTATGAAAACATACTAGTTTCAAAAACATGCTTGCAGAAATGGTAAAAGAGGAGCTCACAAAGTGTTTCCTAACTTGAACAAAGTTTTCTCTTTTGTCCCAACATTATGAAACAGGGCTCTGATTAATTACTGCAAGCGTGCAATCAGTGTAATTGCTCAAACATTTTGCTGAGTCACACAGATCCTGACATCATTTGTGCATTTAGTCACGAATTGAAGGCCTCATTCATTTAATATGGCCCTCAAGGTTCATCTGTGGAACATGAAGGGCTTTGAGACCTGCAGCATCTTTGATTGTCACATGGTGTTCCGTGTTGTTCCATAATGTTTGACAATAGTTGAGGATTGTTCTTGTTCTTATGACAGAACAAAGGTGGCAGATTTATTTTTGAATGCAGGTGAGCATGAGGGATCTTTGGAAGATCTGTTCTTTGTGCAATCATAGCCTGATTGCTGTGAAACATCCCCAGACATGAAGGAACAGATGGATAGATGGGCACTCAATGGGGGATAGATGGTTGGGAAACATTTCTGTGTTGTTCGAGTTTGACAAATACAATGTCATTCAGACACACACGTCCGCTCTCCTTTAGAACATCTGTCATCCAGTGGCAGCAATAAAGGGCAGTGTTTTATAAAGATTGATTTGAAAGCGTTTCTGCTTTACTGAACAGTTTATAGTTGAGACAAAATTGATGAAAGTGATAAACGAAGAGGGCATATGACAAAGATCCCAGAGTTAGATCAATCTTAGGAAATGCATGTACTGCTGTACTAAGATAAGGTGGTGCAGAGTAATAGTGGTGTTTTTGCATGACATTGCCCCTGTGTCTCGGCCTGATGAGAATGCTTCTTATTGTAAACCAAAGCAAAACAATAATAAGTATTTTGGCTTTAGTTGATGGAGGGATATTGAATTACACATTCAATATACGAATCAAAAGGTAATATTGCAACTGAGAAGTACTATATTTTGGTTACATTAATGGTTTGATTGAACCCTAAATGTTGTCACCATTACAGTGTATCTTGGTGTTTTGGTTGATTTAATATATTTAGGTCTAAACCTTCTGCAGGAATTACATGCAGGCCTGTGTATGTTTTTATGTTGGATTATCTTATTATTTATGTTGTCTCTAATTCGAGGGAATTGGAGACAATAACAGAACCAATGTTCAAGTAGACTTTTTAAAGGTTAAACATTAAAATATACACAAATATATACATATATTGTCTCAGATGTACTGTTTTTGTAGAGTTGCTGAGGGTTTCATGACCTGGAACTAGGCTGAATTTTGATATAGAGTAGCAAAAAAAGACTACAATCAATTACAAACGATTATCTTTCTGCTTTTCAGTAAACCAAAATTGTATGTGTTTCCTCAGGTCCGCACAGTACCGTATCGCGGTGCCCCCCTAACGAGTTCCAGTGTGGCGGGACGGAGCTATGCATCCACATGAGCAAACTGTGCAACGGGGCTTCAGACTGTACTGACGGCTGGGACGAGGGACCACACTGCAGAGGTATACCACTGTCTCTCACACACACATGCTTTTTGGTGTATGCAACGTGGAGTGCAGATAAATAACAGAATTATTGTGGTAGTGCGTCCTGACTGTGTTAAAGAATGGGGAGTAGGGAGTGCGATTTCATTTCTATTTGTCGACTATCTTATCTTTCGTTCTCAAAATACTCACAGAAAGTCACAGTAACAGATTGATTTGCCATAGTAATGAGAATATAGTGTGTCTTTTTTGTTGCGTTTCTCTATGCCAAGTAGACAAAACCAATTTAGTTTGACATCTTGAGAATGGCATTATTTCCTCTTTTATCACCGTAAATTAAGGAGGTTGTCATTTGGAAACCTAAAACTGGGAAGCAGTTTATTATGAGTCTTAAAAATGTCAGGTCCTTTAAAGTTTACAGGAATGTGACGAAAAGTAGACGACGGTGAGTAATGATAACGCTTGATTGTGCAAAAGACCAACATATTTCTACTGTATTGATGGATTTTTAGGATATGACAAAGGTATAAAGGGAACTGATGACTTCCTCATCTAGGGTCCAAAGGGAAGTAGAGGAACATGCATCATTACTGCTCAATCAGTAATCTATAGAAATAGCCAAAATGTCTCAACTGCAACCTTTACAAAATAAAAAAACTAAGAATCTGAACCAAATATGAAATAGTTATTTTATCCAAGGCACCTCCAAGGTTTTGACTGGCCCAGTGTGCAGAATGAAATATCTAGCCTCATTATATTTTCCTCCGCTCTTTTCTCAAAAATAAATAAATAAATCATCTCCACTCTACACCTTCGGTCAAGAAAATGAGAAATTATTAATTATTAATAAAAGAAACATGGAAAGAGGCTCCGGGAAGGGCATTACATTTTCATGCACTTTCAGGCTGGCTGTGCTTTGAGGTGTGTGTGTGTGTGTGTGTGTGTGTGTGTGTGTGTGTGTGTGTGTGTGTGTGTGTGTGTGTGTGTGTGTGTGTGTGGTGTGTGTGTTGTGTGTGTGTGTGTGTGTGTGTGGTGTGTGTGTGTGTGTGTGTGTGTGTGTGTGTGTGTGTGTGTGTGTGTGTGTGTGTGTGTGTGTGTGTGTGTGTGTGTGTGTGTGTGTGTGTGTGTGTGTGTGTGTGTGTGTGTGTGTGTGTGTGTGTGTGTGTGTGTGTGTGTGTGTGTGTGCAGATATATGTCTAATGGTTTTTTTTTCTTCTTTCTGGGGACAAAATGGCTGCTTATTTCTTGGTTTAACTTTAGGTTTAAGGTTTGCATTAGGTTAATCTGTTGGAGGTTGTTGTGAATATTTGTGTCGTTTTCATAAATATCTCTCGTTGATATATTTTTCTTTTCTTAGGGGTTATGTGTTCGATTCAGGGGTCATCCTTGATATCAAATCAAGTTTTATTTATATAGCACATTTATAAACGATGTTTGGTCGAGCCAAAGTGCTGTACATATAATAAAAATAGCCTACAGTAGAGACACTTTACAGCAAATACAACAGCACACATTGTTCAGAATATCAGTATGACAATATGACACCCTCTGTCCTTAGACCCTCACATCGTACAAGGAAAAACTTCCAGAGAAAACCCACAGTTTAAAGGGAAAAATGGGAGAAACCTCAGGGAGAGCAACAGAGGAGGGATCCCTCTCCCAGGACGGACAGACGTGCAATAGATGCCGTGTGTACATCGAAGAGATAATACATTTTACAGCATATAGACCGAATGTTAGGAAATGCATGTGTCTGTAATAAGAAGATGAATCCACGAGGATGTCAGCTACAATCCTGTGGAAGCCATCAGGGAAGCAGCATGACGAGACCCAAGGCAGGACCGCAGAGACAGGTTCAGCCACGACCCGAAGTCCACGACTTAATCCAGAACTCAGGATAGAGGATCCAGGACACAGGACTACAGCAAGAGGATCAGCCTCGACTCCGGATCCCGGCGTAGATATAGATACAAAACAAGAAAAAAGATTTGGCTGGGTTAATCGGAACAAGAGAATACACAGACACAGACAGAGAGGGAAAAGGTCATTGGATAAAAGTTATTCTTGATAACCCTCTAGAAAGATCTCATGAACTTCCCCACTCAATATATCAAGACCCGAGCAGTTCTATTAGATATAGGATAAGAAACAGAGATAGGGAGCACAACAACCTATCTCTTCGTCAGATGCACTCCTCCGCGTATCTAAGCGACTCTGTACCTCGTTACCCTCTACAAGGCCATAGACCAGCAGAGGGAAAATGGGGGGTGGGTAAGGGTTTTTAAGAATAAACCGCAAGGGTCTAAAGGGAAAAAAGATGAAATATAAGGTACTATATTTTAAGTAATCCTATATTCCTATATTCGAATAATGTATAAACTATTTTAAAAATACTTTATGAAATCCTATGTTATGTTATAAATATTAAAATAAAGAACTAAATGAATGAATAAATAAATAAATAATTAAACAAAAGCCAGAGAGAAAAAGTGAGTTTTAAGTGTTGATTTAAAAAACCCCATATGAGTGGTATGAGTGGTTTGCACTCTGAACCAAATATAGAAGTGTTCTTTACTTAAATATTTGGTGGTATGTGTCACAGTTGGTTGTTTACATTGTTGCCCATGTTGGTTTTATAAACACATCTTGGTTGTTCGATGCTTGGACATGTTTTGGAAAATTCCCGGCATGTCTGTAATTTGAACTGTGGTTGTCCCAGAAAGCCTCTGGAGAGCAGCAGGAAGAGTTGTGTGTGTGTCTGTAATATTCAATGCATTGTATTGAGATAGCAGGAGGCCACTGGTAATATGGAGTAACTCATCTGGTGTTTATTATCATGCAGAGAAGATTCAAAATGAGGAGTAATTGCTGAAAATGCAGTGAGAGAAATCTGCTGATTTGCATGGTTTAGTTTCTCTTGCTCAGCAGTTTGAAGCTGTTCATGTTTACCTTGGTTATTGATTTGAAAAATTCATGTAGTGCCACAATGCAAGAGGCACAGTACAGTAATGCACCAAACCCATGGGCTTTTTTTCTTTAATCTTGAAAGTGTGGTGAGATTCTTGATCCCTCCTCTTGCTCTCCGGAGGTGTTATGCTAGTGTGAAGTGAATCACTTGTGACTGATAGATCTCAGCCTGGTTTGACAGGACTGTGTGTGTTTGACTATGACTCACTGTCTCTTGATTTATATCTCCCAGGATGTACAGTGCACTGCTAGAAACTCAGTTGAGATTCCATTATGCATCGGTCAGCTGACTGGAAGGTGTGATAGTTGCATGTTTGTGCCCTTCTATATTTGATGTGTGTGTCGCCTTGGAGATGGTCTGGGCTGGAGGTATTGATCGTGATGGCAGGGCTCAAGTATTTGTAGATTTCTGTTGCATCTCTGGCCTTCTATATACAGGTTTTACATCTTATAATTGTTTTACTAAGAGTAATTATCAACCTTAACCTAAACATGAAAGTGAAAAGTGGATTTTGTTGTTAAATGAGAATCAAATATATTTGCAATATGATGACATTTAGCAAATGCAAATGTCCAACTGAGTCATGACCCACTTTAATATCAGTTACCAATTGGTACAGCAGTAAGCACTAACAGTGGCAAATATTGCTTTTGTTATTCCTTCAGATGAGCTGAAGTCGACCAGTAGTTCTTATTATGAAAAACACATTTAGGGGAAATGGTTTCTAGAAAGGAAAACGTTGTTGATGAGTGTGATGATGCATTAGCTTGATTGTTCACATTACCAGCACTTGATGTTGTCCTTTTGTCTTTCTGCTACTTATGTACTGAGCTGAGTGTTGCATACCGGCTTAAATGTGTCTTTTAATTCTCAATGTATTCCTCTCATCTGTGACGTTCAGGTTTAATGGATGTTTTTATGTTTTCAGGGACAGATGAAGATACACTCATATGAGAGGCAGTCCTTGTATGAAACGCTGACATGAACAGTGGTCACACTTCTTCATTTAACCACAATGTAGATAACATCCCTTAGCCAATTGTAATACCGATGAGCTGATGGGAAACTGAGCTGACTGAGTGTTTTGTTCTTATTATATGTGCCTTATTGTCAGGAGGAGGGCCCGAGTCATAATGCAGTTCAACAATTAAGCCAGTCACATCAAGTGTTTATGCACTTCAGCACCCTGCTGAGCTGTTAATATTCCCCACAAAGTGTAAAACAGCAGCTTCAGCAGTCACCTCCAGGCACGTCTGTCTGGGTCCTCTGATAAACAGTACCTGGCAGGATGAATGAAACGAGTTATGAGAGTATAATATGTGGGTTTAGTGGTATGTTAAATGGATTATTACAGAATTATGCACAAATCCACCTCCTTTTAGAATGACTGATGCAGTGTTCTCAGCCTAATGACAATGTCAGTAACGGCAAAGAAACATGAATCAACAACTTAAGTCTTAAGTCGCTTCTTTACACAATGTAATGTTGTCTTCCTGTTTTACCACGCACATTACTCCAAAAGCTTACTCCTGTCTTCTGTCCTCCCTCCCTCCTTTGTCTCCCCTCAGTGTTTGTGTCCAACTGTTCGCTCCAGGGTTGTCAGGAGAGCTGTGCGGTGACTCCATCAGGCCCTGCTTGTTTTTGTAAAAGTGGTTTTGAGATCAGCCCGGATGGAAAGACATGCAAAGGTGAGTTCCTCTAAGCAACTGTCTGTGATACCTGCTGTTGAGCATGTGGCTCAAGTGTCAGGAAAAATAGTAGAGCTTTGAAATCATTTTTTTCCTCCCCAAAATGTCAGAAGGACAGAAATGACGTGATGACTATGTTGCATCAGCAAAAAACGTACATTTATGTGCTTGCCTTAAGAAGTTCTCTTACAGTCCAAAGCTGATCCAGTATTTACTCAGCTTTTGGAGGAGCTGAATCAAGTGGAGAACACACAGTGGGTAGTTCAAGGCCCCTTGGAGTGCCGAGCATTTCCCAGAAAAACATTTGTATCCAAGCAGCCATTGGGATTATAGAGGAGTCACATAATGAGCAACTCTTGGTAACCTGACTGGTGTAATGGTTGTTTTGTCCAACACGCCATCTTAAATGAATCACGCACTTAGTCCGGCAGACTACAACTGAGCGGTAGACACAGGATTGTTTTTCTACTCATTTCTCACCTTGAATTTATTTGCTAATCCTAATAAGACTATTTTTGGTTTCTGTGATTCAGATTTTGACGAGTGCAGTGTGTATGGGACCTGCAGTCAGTCCTGTACCAACACTGAAGGCTCCTACGCCTGCTCCTGTGTGGAGGGGTACTTGTCCCAGCCAGACAACCGCTCATGCAAAGCCAAGAATGGTAAGTAACAGCAGCAGGACTGAATGTAATCTAGTTTTGACTGAGACTGTGTGGATGTTCTGTTCATGTTCCTCCTGTTAAACATTAGTTATGTTCATGTCACTCTACAGTACCAGTAGACCGGCTGCCTGTCCTGCTGATTGCCAACTCCCAGAACATCCAAGCCACCTCCCTGAGCGGCACCACGGTCCACAGCCTGCTGTCCACCAGCACCAAACAAACCACAGCCATGGACTTCATCTACGCCCAGGAGAGTGTCTGCTGGATCCACGTAGGAGACGCCCCCTCCTCCACACACCTCAAATGTGCCAAGATCCCCAATCTGAAGAGCTTCACAGAGGAGAGAATCATCAACATCTCCCTCAGCCTGCACCGTGAGTACATCAGCAGCAAAAAGCCCCTTCCCCCTGGTACATTTACAAAGTACAGCATGATCTGCACAGGCCGGAGTACACACAGTGAAGTTATTCACACATAACATACCATATAATACAACCTCAGAAAAAGTTTCCACACAATGGCAGAAGGAAAAGTTTGTCCTTTTGTGTGTATTGTGATTTTTAAAAATATTTCGGAGGCGACATATAAGGTGAATGTTCACTGCGGCTTCTGTGGCAATAACTGATGAAACAGTGAACACCACCTGTGGCTGCTGGCCATCTGTCAGACTTCTCATACATTTTTGCAGATACATTTTTTAGTTTTGTAGTGGGCTCACAGTGTAAAAATACAGACCTGCTCTACTCTACAAAAAATATGTTTGGAAATACAATTCACAACCCGTGTCTCGTTCCAAGGAGATCCTGCTTGGATCCTGTATGAAAAGCAATCACAAATGTGTTCTCTTGCTTCATATAGAATGGATGAAGAATATATTTATGAAGAATTTTAGACAGAAAGTTTGATTCCATTTTTCATGCAGATCAGGCTAAAATAAAGCACTTACTTATTAGCACAGTAGATGCGTAAAAAACTGAAATACAGAAAAAAATAGAACTGCAGACATCCACATCGCCAACAGCTCCTCAAGCAAGTGGATCATGAAACTCTTGAAGAATCAAAGTTTGTTTTCTCACACACAAAAACAAACACACCAAGCCTCAAGGTTGTTTTTGGTCTTATTCCTATCTGGAAATGAATGCAATTAGAATCAGTTGCCTGTAACGATTATCTGAAGGATCTGAATATTACATCATCCTGATTCACCTTTGGCCTTCGATACTCTCAATAGAAAAGCCTTACCTTCGGCTAAACTTGCCTTGGCTGACCCTCACCTTGAATTATTTTGTTTTTCTGGTTAACATTATTTTCAGATGGCGTTTTGGCTGGGCCTCTAGATCTGAATGATTCAAATGTGTTTTACTTTTAAAGTCAAATATAAACAGGTGGAGAAAAGATTTCCAGAAATGTGGCCAAAACTGAAGTGATGAGCATCAATGCCTTCATGATTATACACAGTCTGTGAGTCAGAGATATTGTGGCAGCTTATTTATAACAGCTGTGTTTTTCCATGGCTTGAGTTTCGTTTCAGGAAGAATCCTGCGTTGTGTACGTGCTTGCTCCACAGTGTAGACAACCTACGGGTCAAAAGCCTTCACACACACACACACCCGCTTCTCCTCACTCCGGTTGTCACTTTTTTCCCTTCAGTTCCTAGCTGTGTTTTCAGGCAGCTGGTCTTCACTGCAAATCAGTGGGAAATTAGTCACAAAAACAATACATGTATTCACACAAAGCCAGCAGGAATTTGTCATTGTCTCTATGTATTATTTTAGAGAGTTGGCATTGTCATACTTTTTCAGCAAACAATATTCAAAGGACTTTGCCTTGAAATAAAACAACATCAGTTATTCATATTATCTGCCTTGTCCTTCCTGATTCCCTTCAGATTCACTCCACTATTAATCTGTACAAGTAAATTATAAAAATGCAGACACACTTAAATTGTATGGAATCATTTAGGTCAGCGTTGTTCTTTCTCTATCTTTGATTTGTGCTCGCAAGCATGCTTTGTGACCGATCACTTCCACTCGCTATGCAGCAGATCGCCTCCGTTCACTTCCCTTTTCCATGGGACTAAAGAATGTATTAACATGACAGAAATGACTTTCTCAGCACAGGCCATCATAGAAAGCGAAAAGGCCAAATAATGTGTCCTCCACATGCTGGCTCAGCGCGGTGTGGCTGTCATCTGGAAATATGTTCATTTCAAACCAGATGATATCAGGCAAGCTCCGAACCATGATAATTATGCATGAGACATTTCGACTTCCCTCATCTCAATAAGAGGAAGATAAAACCTGATGCACCTCTCGTCGCCTTGCTAACCCCACATCGGTTCTTAGCACAATATAAAGGCTATTGCTCCCAAAAAAAAGACATAACACCTTCCTCAAAATAACAGAAACAGTGCCACCCTGATATGAAGATTTCCTATTAGACACATGTATTTGTGCTTAATAATTGTGATCAGAATTACTGAAAGACTAGGAACCACATGTGTTTCTATAACCATGCAGCTCTAACCATAACCTCAGCTCACATTGGATCGGACATTAAGGACCAGAAGAATTTCCCGGAAATTCCAGCAGCTTCAGCTGGGTTGTCTCCCGGCGCACATACACACTGCAGCGCTCGAGCACACACATCCTTATACACACACATCCTTATACACACATGTGGAGCACGGACAGGAAGTGCATTACTGATGATGAAGGATAACGGGTGAATTGCTGAAATCAGGAAGCAATGAAAGGGGCACTGCAAATACAGAGTCACAATATTAGTAGATATTGTAGATCTGAAATGACAAATTGATTAGTCGACCAACAGAAAAATAAGCCCTAACTATAAAAAAAACAAACGATGAATGGTCAAAGCAATTTTTGCATGCATCAATGACAAAGAAACAGCCTTTTCAATATGGAGATGTCCTGCTTTTCATATTAACTGAATCCCTTGGGTTTTGGACTGACACAAATAACATCACTTTGATACTTGAGTAACTGGGATGGACATTTTCAATTGTTTTTGTTTACATTTTATAATAAATAAGGTTTATAAAGAAAATAATCAGCATATAAAATAATTGTTTATTGCAGCAGAGATGCTTTTTGAAGGACTTGTATTGTTAATAGGACCATTTATATGGCATAGATAGGTGCTGGATATGAAACAAAAAATATAAATCTTTATGTTTATGATGACAAATGATGTCAGGAATATGTAAATCTGACTGCAGATTCTTAGCGTCAGCACAAACAAATACAATAGCAAAGGGGAGATTTTTGTTCAAGTCCATAATCTGGAGGGACTGGCTTGACAGCGGAGTTGCTCTTTTGGACAGCCAGCGTGAGAGTGACAGAAAAGGAGGAGAAGGTTTATGTTTACAGTCAACATGGCAGAGGCCAGCAGTAACCAATGGCAGGGGTGAACATACAGGAAATGATGCGCATGTGGTTGGAGTGACTCATGACCTCAGTATTCCACAGATGAGTTGTCCAGATGTGTCTTTCTCCACCCGCTCTCACACTGTCCCTCTTTCTTAGGTCCCACTTTCCTCTTCCAAATATCATGATACACACATACACTGAATCCTATCCTATATTTGACAGTGTTGTTATCATTATACCAGTCACTATATCACACAGATACAATTTTGAGGGGTTACTAAAGTCATTGCAATTCATCGTGATGGTAACGTGGACAAATAAAATGGCAATCCATTCGATAGTCCGAGCTATGGCTAAAGAACAGGCTCAATTGGATTTTATTCAACACAATACATTTAAACATGTGTTGAGGGAATCTGGCACATAAAGCGTTTATGTAATTTGCGTTTCCTCACAACGTTTCCTCTTCATTTTCTATTACATTAATCATGTTCTGTATTAACTGTGTATTGTATTATTTGGCAAACAGCCTTAATAGATACTGCATCAGGCATAGTTAGAAATGGGTGCTTGGAGCTCTTCCGGTGTGAAACTTGGAAATAAAACGGAGATAGATTAAGCGCAGGAGTACTGTACATGCTGATGCTCCACATTATGCACAGTAGGGCTGATCCCAGAGCTGTCACTAAGCCTTCCTCCCCTGCTTGTACTGTGAGAGCTACAGTACCTGCTCCCTTTGCACAGTGAGCTACAGAGCGCTGCTTAGCACAGCTACTGGCCTGAAATCTCCTTAAGAGGTCATGTGCTGGTAAAAGGCAAGCCAGTCAGCACATTTTCAAATCTTCTCTCCATTCCTCCATTCAACACTTTGCTCAGCCTCAAACAGCTCTCTCTCTCTCTCTCTCTCTCTCTCT
>NW_022991361.1:0-48996 GCF_902827175.1 Gymnodraco acuticeps
CTGATACACATCTGAACATCAGCAGGAGAGGACTCTTTAAAGTAGAGACACTATATACTGATATACACCTGAACATCAGCGAGAGGACTCTTTAAAGTAGAGACACTACAACTGATACACCTGAACATCAGCAGGAGAGGACTCTTTAAAGTAGAGACACTACATACTGATACACTCTGAACATCAGCAGGAGAGGACTCTTTAAAGTAGAGAACACTATATACTGATATACAACTGAACATCAGCAGGAGAGGACTCTTTAAAGTAGAGACACTACAACTGATATAACCTGAACATCAGCAGGAGAGGACTCTTTAAAGTGGAGACACTACACACTGATATACACCTGAACATCAGCATGAGAGGACTCTTTAAAGTAGAGACACTACATACTGATATACACCTGGACATCAGCAGGAGAGGACTCTTTAAAGTAGAGACACTACATACTTATATACACCTGAACATCAGCAGGAGAGGACTCTTTAACGTAGAGACACTACATACTGATATACACCTGAACATCAGCAGGAGAGGACTCTTAAAGTAGAGACACTACCTACTGATATAAGCTGAACATCAGCAGGAGAGGACTCTTTAAAGTTAGAGACACTACATACTGATATACACCTGAACATCAGCAGGAGAGGACTCTTTAAAAGTAGAGACACTACATACTGATATACACCTTAACATCAGCAGGAGAGGACTCTTTAAAAGTAGAGACACTACATACTGATATACACCTGAACATCAGCAGGAGAGGACTCTTTAAAGTAGAGACACTACATACTGATATACACCTGAACATCAGCAGGAGAGGAACTCTTTAAAGTAGAGACACTACATACTGATATACACCTGACATCAGCAGGAGAGGACTCTTTAAAGTAGAGACACTACATACTGATATAACACCTGGAACATCAGCAGGAGAGGACTCTTTAAAGTAGAGACACTACATACTTATATACACCTGAACATCAGCAGGAGAGGACTCTTTAACGTAGAGACACTACATACTGATATACACCTGAACATCAGCAGGAGAGGACTCTTTAAAGTAGAGACACTACATACTGATATACATCTGAACATCAGCAGGAGAGGACTCTTTAAAGTAGAGACACTACATACTGATATACACCTGAACATCAGCAGGAGAGGACTCTTTAAAGTAGAGACACTACATACTGATATACACCTGAACATCAGCAGGAGAGGACTCTTTAAAGTAGAGACACTACATACTGATATACACCTGAACATCAGCAGGAGAGGACTCTTTAAAGTAGAGACACTACATACTTATATACACCTGAACATCAGCAGGAGAGGACTCTTTAAAGTAGAGACACTACATACTGATATACACCTGAACATCAGCAGGAGAGGACTCTTTAAAGTAGAGACACTACATACTGATATACACCTGAACATCAGCAGGAGAGGACTCTTTAAAGTAGAGACACTACATACTGATATACACCTGAACATCAGTACAGAGTCCTGCACGGGTCTAATTTTCAAGACCCGCTCCCGTCCGCACCCGCGACGTGCAATACCGAACCCGCCCCTCTACCCGCACATATTGCCAATTAGTTCCGCAACCCGACCCGAACCCGCAGGGGCCGCATGAAAATATATCACATTGGGCCCCACCACCAGGCACAGGCCACTTTGTTTATAAAATACCTCGAGGTCCGTACCAAATGGTCTAGCGGTCCGTATACGGCCCGGGGGCCGGAGGATCCCCACCCCTGCTTTTATATAGCTCATTGGCTATGTGGGAAAATACTGTGTTTTAAATGTATAATTTAAATTAGATGTTAGCTTTTTGTTAGGTTCAGCCTTAGCCGACAGGGCTGCTGAGCCTAAAGATGGGTCTGTTGGACCTGGCACCAGGGGGAGGGACAACTGATTTAGTATGAATAGGCGCTAAAAATGTGCCTGCATTTATTAAAGGTAGGGAGGTAAGAATGGAGAAACCAGCTCGAGTGCGCTAGAATCTGAAAATACACAACCGAAAAAAATCTGCCCCTTCCTCACAGAGCCCCTCCTCCAACACACACCAACGCGCACATGACCAATGAGGCACGAGATCAGTTTGTGCACAGATGGAAGGCTGACAGGCAGGTAGGCCATCCAGTTACTTTAGCCGGCTCAGATGATTGGTCGTGCTTTTTACAGAACCACGGCTTCCACAGATACATTTTTGTATGGATTTATTGTCAAAGCATTTAATATATTCATTGCTATCGGGATGTTAAGAGCATTCCATGGAATATAACAACAAGTGCTTCTGAAGTGAATTACCTACCATACCTTTAAATGTCAGCTAAAAGAGCAGTGAAATGAAAGACCTCTGAATTTTCTGTAAAGATATTAACAGTACTTCATGTCAGCTTAGTAAACAAAAAAACATTAGCTAACAGACTAATTTCCACCACTCATGGACCACACCCACCTTTTCTTGTGAAAAACTGGGTGACATACTGTCGCCCTTTAGTCCCTCTCTCTTGTCTTTCTCTCCTTTCTCTTCTTTTCTTAGAGCCTGACTTTGTTGGTCGTTGAAACCATAGACTGTATATATAAAGGGTACAACACACGCATGTAGGCTAAGTACCAGGGGCGGATCTAGACAAATATTCATGGGGTGGCAAGAGGGTGGCAGGAGATTTTGAGGGGTGGCATCCCCTGACAGAAGTATATGCTGATTGAAATCGCAATCATATCAATCAATTAGGGGTGTAACGGTACACGTACCCGTACTGAAATTATTCGGTACGGGCCCTTTGGTTCGGTACACGTGTGTACCGAACGAATATAGCGTTAAACGTAAAAAATTGAGAACATGAACAACTTTCTGGAAGTAATCTCAGGTATATATCATAGAGCGAGCAAGTCATTTCATTGGACGAGAGGCTTACTATGAGAGCTGGTCACAGGGATGCGTTCAAATCTAGTCAGTAATTTGAGGAACTGTCAAAATGGCGAACGCAGATAAAGTTGAGCTGAAAATCCTCCAGCATCATTGAAGTCTCCGGTTTGGGAACATTTTGGTTTCGCAGTTACGTACAAGGATGACGGACAAAGACAGGTGGACCGAACCAAAGCTGTTTGTCGACATTGTTCAACTAACATTGGTTACGTGGCTGGCAATACATCACACTCATTTGAAAAGGCATCACCCGAACGTGAATATCACCGGTACCAAAAGAAAAAAGACTGAAGTGCAAACCCAACTCCCACTAGCATGTAAGCCTCCACCACTCGCAGAGAGTTCAGACCGAGCCAAAGCTATTACAAACACCAAGTATCCTTATGTTGCCATGGTAGCAAAGCGCTACCTGGCTGTGTCTGCTACCTCTGTCCCTAGAGAGGGTGTTCTCCACAGCAGGAGACATTGTTAGTGCCAGCAGATCTGCCCTTTCAGCAAGCAATGTGGACAAGTTCATCTTTCTTTAAACAACATGAAAATACAATGAAAAGCAAGTCCTAATGTCAAGCCGGCTGCTCAGGAACAGTTCAGTTCAAATACAGATTATTTCAGCTCATCGAAATGCTGCACCTTAATGTTTATTTTACTATATTTTGTATTTATTTGAATACATTAGTCAGTTTAATAATAATTTAAAAAAATATAAAATGTTTTGTGATAATTTTTTCTGCTGTACCGAAAACGTAACGAACCGAACCGTGACCTAAAAACGAGATACGTACCGAACCGAAATGTGTGTGAACCGTTACACCCCTACAATCAATGTTAACTTGGAAAGCCACAATATTAATATTGTAACTCAATCACATAGGTGATATTATTGTGGCACATCAGTAAAGCCTTACAAGGTGGCAGACGTAATTTAATGAATTTTAACTGAACAATAACTGAATGAGTTTCACTCTTAGACCAGCAGGGGAACCAAATCTATGCAGACTGCTGCAATAAGTACATTAATTAACTGTCTCATCGATGTTTGTCTGAATGAATATGATAATATTAACAATCATATTATTCCTATCAGCTGTCAATCACTGTTAATAAATAGTAATAATAATAGATTTAATTTGTTAGCGTTCTTACAGGTGCTCAAAGACGCTTTACAGATATAGTGAAGAACTGTTATGATTCACATATTCATTTATTATTGAATAAACTATATTTTTTGGAGGAGTTAATGATGCGTCAAGATGCTTGCTCACCCTCCTTCAAATTTGAAAAACAAGTAATTATATCATTATTGATAAACAGTTACAACCTTGACTTTACATCAGAAAGAACAAACATTAAAGAAGTGACTAACTGCATCAGTTAGGGTTAAACGTGTATTCAGCTCAAACATCGCTGCAGTGATTATCCAGTGGAAGGTCCTGACCTGCTGGCCTAGTTCAATCAAAGTGGTTACTTTCTGTTGGCTGGGCAGTGTAGTTTTACACACCGTCTTATTTTACTTTCTCAGGACTTAAAACTGTTTTTTGGGGGCAGACCCCCACAAAGAAAACAATATATACACGCATACAAGGTCATCATCTTAACAGTTTGTTATTCTCATCGAGTCATCCGTGAGCAGAGCATCAAGTTGTCTATTACAGCTGAATGCGGCGATTACTATTTTGTTCAACAAAACGCCTCACAAACGTATTAAGATCAACAGCTGTAGTGCGTTGTGATTCCATGCTGAGTGCAGCCACACTGACAGGCTCTTCTCTCATTGGAGACCGCACCTCATTGCTTCAGTGCTTGGGTCCGAAAGGCTTCTCGTTTTGCGCCGTCCCCCCGTTCAAGTGAATTCGCCACCAATCATATTTCCACTCTCGCGCCAGGACCGGGGGAGGGGTTACATGACGTGCATCTTGTGCTGCATTCACTTGCACTCGGACATTAGAGATTTTCTCTCATAAATGTCCGATGAGCCACAACTTTTCTTTCAAAACAAAGATGCCAACTGGGGTGGCATGGGGTGGCAAGGCTATTGTTTAGGGTGGCAGTTGCCACCCCATGCCACCCCGGTAGATCCGCCCCTGCTAAGTACTAGCATCCCTCCTCACATGCTTTCACTCTCTGCAAGTGCCGGTGCCGCACCGCGTTTGGAGGCAGGACCAAACCATTACACGTAAATAGAAGGGGGTGTACAGAGGATTTGGGTAATTAACTTTTGGAGGAAAATAAGTTAAATGAATCGTAAGTTTAGTGAGTAATTTATCAATATAACGTTCTATTAATGTTAATTATTGAGGATTGATGAAAGGTTACTTAAATTTGTTTTCTTAATGTTCTGAACATTATGGGCCCCTGTCAGTCACGGGCCCTTAGAATCGTCCTAACTTTTCACCCCCTTACGGCGCCCCTGCGAACCCGCATATATAGGAGCAGTGAAAATGTGCAATTATTAACACACGCAGTTGCATATTTGTCTAAAAAAGCGTGGGATGTTGGTTCTTTCCTCCATCTAGGAACCAAAAGCCGCCAGACGTTGGATTTCGCTCTTGAGGAAGTGTTATTGAAAATGTTGTATTCTCCGCTAGAGAGCTTCACCTCTTAGCTCAGCAGCAGACTGATGCGCTGCAGAGATTATGATTATGCGCGGTCTCGCGGGGGAGAGGTCTGAGGATTTAAACATTAAACTAAATTATTATAATTTTAATATATTTATGATGCAACACCCGCGACCCGACCCGCATCATCTTTGTTTTACCCAGAACCAAACCCGGGAAAAAGCGTTTGAAAAAATACCACCCGCGAATCACTTTTACCCGCGGGTACCCGACCCGATGCAGGACTCTGTACTGATATACCAACCCAGTCTCACATCTAAACGTGTAATAACTACGTTGGTCCACAACTTGGGACGTAGTATTTCTACAAAAATGGTGGGGGTCTCAGGCGGACGGCCCGGGGGCAAGGCAGAGACCATGGAGGGGGTCTCGGGCGGACGGCCCGGGGGCAAGGCAGAGTCCATGGAGGGGGTCTCGGGCGGACGGCTCGGGGGCAAGGCAGAATCCATGGAGGGGCGAAGACCACAGCGGGCAAACTCAGAGGGCCGAGCATGAGGGCGAAGGCCGCCGCACTCAGGAGGCCGGGCTCGAGGGCGAAGACTGCGGCTCTCAGGGGGCCGGGCTCGAGGGCGAAGCAGGCGGCGACGGAACAACTCCGGAGGACGGGCAGGAAAGCGCTGACGGGACAGCTCCGGAGGCCGGGCAGGACCCGGTGTCGGCCGGACAGGAACTGGAGCCGGTGGGACAGGCTTTGGCAGGATCCCCCACGGAAGAGGACCAGGAGTTGGCAGGACCCCCGGCGAGACAGGTGACAGCGGGACCTCCAACGGAACAAGACATGGGATTGGCAGGACTCTCAGCGGGACCTCCAACGGAACAGGATATAGGGTTGGCAGGACCCCCGGCAAAAGAGTAGTCGGTGGGACCCCCAACGTGACAGGACATGGAATTGGCAGGACCCCCAGCGAAACCTCCAACGGCACAGGACATTTCTTCTCTGGTCCCCTCCCCAATCTGATCAATGATGACATGTATAGCCGCATGTCATCATTTCAGCGCTGGTTGTCTTGGTGGTGCCCAGCAAACAATGTGGGCTTCGTAAATAATTGGACAGCCTTCTGGGGAAAACCTGGTCTGATTAAGAGAGACGGCATTCATCCTACTTTGGAAGGTGCCGATCTCATTTCGGCAAACATTTCAGGGCTTTGTGGACTTAATCCATGACAAACTGGAGTTGAGACCAGGAGGCGGAGTCGCAGTCTTACACGCTTCTCTGCGCTCTCTCCTAGGCAGTCATCCATAGGAATCCCGAACCCAATAAAATACCCAATATTAGCGGTGTGTGTGTCTGCCCAAGGACAAGTTAAGGTAACACCTAATAGAGGTGTCATACATAATAACCTAATCAAAGTAAATGTAACAACTACTACGGTGCAACAAAACAGGAATATGAAATGTGGTCTCTTAAACATAAGATCTCTAGCATCTAAAGCAATATTGGTAAATGATTTAATATCAGATTATAATATTGATATATGCTGTCTCACTGAAACTTGGTTGAGACATGAAGAATATGTCAGCATAAATGAGGCCACTCCACCCAGCCATATCAATACTCATATTGCCCGAGGCACGGGCCGAGGAGGTGGAGTTGCAGCCATCTTTGACTCAAGTTTACTTATCAATACTAAACCAAAATTAAATTATACCTCCTTTGAAAGTCTCGTTTTTAGTCTTACGCATCCGACCTGGAAAACTTGGCAGCCAATCTTATTTGTTACAGTGTACCGTGCACCAGGTCCTTATTCAGAATTCTTATCTGAATTCTCTGAGTTTTTATCAACTTTGGTTCTTAAAACAGATAAAGTAATTATCGTAGGTGACTTTAATATTCATGTTGACGATGATAAAAATAGCCTTACTGTTGCATTTAACTCTATATTAGATTCTGTTGGTTTTTGTCAGAGTGTAAATAAACCAACCCACTACTATAATCACACTCTCGACCTTGTTCTGACTTATGGTATTGAAATTGAGCAACTATTAGTCGAACCGCATAATCCTGCTTTATCCGACCATTTCTTAGTAACTTTTGAAGTACTGTTACGAGACTACAAAGCATTAGTCAAAAGCTCCTGCAGCAGAAACCTATCTGTTAGTGCTATAGCCAAATTTAAGGAAGAGATTCCACCAATACTTAACTCGATAGCATGTCTGCATGTAAGGGAGGAAACTTATACAAAATGTACACCACCCCAAATTGATCATGTTGTTGATAGTGCTACAGATGCGCTGCGAATAAAATTAGACTCTGTTGCTCCTTTGAAAAAGAAGAAAATAAAACAACATAGATTAGCTCCATGGCATAATGCCCAAACCCGCAAATAAAGCAAAAGTCGAGACAACTTGAAAGGATATGGCGTTCTACTAAACTTGAAGAATCTCGTTTAATTTGGCATATTACTCTCAATGAATATAAGAAAGCATTGCGTAAAGCGAGAGCAGCCTTACTACTCTTCATTAATAGATGAGAATAAGAATAATGCAAGATTTCTTTTCAGCACTGTAGCCAGGCTGACAGAAAGCCACAGCTCGATTGAGCCTTCTATTCCCATAGCACTCAGTAGTAATGATTTTATGTGCTTTTTTAACGATAAAATTGTTACTCTTAGAAACAAAATTAATGACCTCTTGCCTTTGACCAGTATAGTGTTATCAACAGCTCCCGGAAACGTAAGTTCTAATATTACACTAGATAGTAAACTAGAATGCTTTTCAGCCATAAACCTTGAACAATTAAATTCAATGATTCTCTCTTCTAAACCATCAACGTGCATGTTAGACCCAATTCCAACTAAGCTGTTGAAGGAAGTTTTTCCATTAATTAGCACTTATTTATTAAATATTATGAATATGTCTTTATTATCAGGCTATGTTCCACAATCATTCAAAGTAGCAGTGATAAAACCGCTTCTTAAAAAGCACAACCTCGATCCAGAGGTTTTAGCCAATTATAGACCTATTTCTAATCTTCCGTTCCTCTCAAAAATTCTTGAGAAAGCGGTCGCAAAACAGTTGAGTGATTACTTAAAAAACAATGATTTATTTGAAGCTTTTCAGTCTGGCTTTAGAACACATCATAGCACAGAGACAGCTCTGGTTAAAGTCACAAATGACATTCTAATAGCCTCTGACAAGGGACGTGTCTCTATTCTTGTTTTGCTCGATCTCAGTGCTGCATTTGATACTATCGACCATGATATCTTATTGCAAAGACTAGAGCACTTAGTTGGCATACAGGGAACTGCTTTAGACTGGTTTAGGTCCTATTTATCTGAACGCTCTCAGTTTGTACGTGTCAATGATGAATCTTCCACGCAAACCAAAGTTAGCCATGGAGTGCCACAGGGCTCAGTGCTCGGACCTATTTTGTTCACATTATATATGCTTCCGTTAGGCAATATTATAAGGAATCATTCTGTAAACTTTCATTGTTATGCGGATGATACTCAACTATATTTATCAATCAAGCCTGATGAAATTAATCATCTAAATAAAATTCAAGACTGCCTTAAGGACTTAAAAACGTGGATGACCTTAAACTTTTTGATGTTAAACACGACCAAAACTGAAGTTATTGTACTTGGCCCGAAGAATCTACGAAACAAATTATCTAAGGATATACTAACTATGGATGGCATTAATTTGGCCTCCAGTGAGACTGTAAGGAATCTTGGTGTTATATTTGATCAGGATTTATCCTTTAACGCCCACATAAAATCAATTTCAAGGACCGCCTACTTCCATCTACAGTAACATTGCAAAAATCAGGCATATCTTGCCTCAAAACGATGCAGAGAAACTAGTCCATGCATTTGTTACTTCAAGGCTGGATTATTGTAACTCTTTATTATCAGGGTGTACCAAGAAGTCAGTCAAGTCGCTTAAGCTGATTCAAAATGCTGCGGCTCGTGTACTAACCAGAGTTAGGAAAAGGGACCACATTACTCCTGTTCTGGCTGCCTTACACTGGCTCCCTATAGAACACAGGATAGAATTTAAAATTCTTCTTCTCGCCTACAAAGCCCTTAATGGGCAGGCGCCATCTTACCTTAAAGAACTCATTATACCCTACTGTCCTACTAGGGCATTGCGTTCCAAGAATGCAGGGTTGTTGGTTGTTCCTAGAGTCTCTAAAAGTACAATGGGAGCCAGAGCCTTTTCTTATCAAGCTCCACATTTGTGGAATCAGCTTCCAGTTTGTGTTCGGGCGGCAGACACCCTATCCGTTTTTAAGAGTGCGCTTAAGACCTTCATTTTTGATAAAGCTTATAGTTAGGGCTGATTAGATCCAGCCCCTAGTTTTGCTGATATAGGCTTAGTTTGTCAGGGGACATCTTACTTCTTCCTTCTCTCTGTCTATACCTGTGTACTCTCATGTTCCGATTAACCCAGCTTCCCCAAATGTCTTTCTTTTTGGTGTCTATATACGCCGGGATCCGGAGTCATGGATGATCCTGCGCTCCTCTGTCCTGGATTGCGAGCCCTGGATCTTGAGTCGTGGCTGTGGTCCTGGATCATAGGTCCTGGATGGATATCCTCGTGGATTCATCTTCCTATTATACACACATGCATTTCCAAACATTTGGACTACCTATGTTGCAAATGTATTATCTTTTCAATTTACACACGGCATCTATTGCACGTCTGTCCGTCCTGGGAGAGGGATCCCTCCTCTGTTGCTCTCCCTGAGGTTTCTCCCATTTTTCCCCTTAAACTGTGGGTTTTCTCCGGAAGTTTTTCCTTGTACGATGTGAGGGTCTAAGGACAGAGGGTGTCGTATTGTCATACTGATATTTTGTACAAACTGTAAAGTCCACTGAGACAAATGTAACATTTGTGATATTGGGCTATATAAATAAACATTGATTGATTGATTGACATAGGGTTGGCAGGACCCCCGGTAGAAGAGCAGTCTGCGGATCCCCCAACGGGACAGGACACAGGGTTGGCAGGACCCCCGGTAGAAGAGTAGTCGGCGGGACCCCCAACGGGACAGGACACGGTGTTGGCAGGACCCCCGGTAGAAGAGTAGTCGGCGGGACCCCCAACGGGACAGGACACGGGGTTGGCAGGACCCCCGGTAGAAGAGTAGTCGGCGGGACCTCCAACGGCACAAGACATAGGGTTGGCAGGACCCCCGGCAGAAGAGTAGTCAGCGGGACACCCAACGGGACAGGACACAGGGTTGGCAGGACCCCGGTAGAAGAGTAGTCGGCGGGACCTCCAACGGCACAGGACTTAGGGTTGGCAGGACCCCCGGCAGAAGAGTAGTTGGCGGGACCCCCAAGGGGACAGGACATAGAGTTGGCAAGACCCCCAGCGGAACCTCCAACGGCACTTGAGTAGGGACTTGAGTGGAGACTGGAGAGGGGACTTGAGAGGGAACTCGAGAGGAGACTTGAGAGGAAACTGGAGAGGGGACTCGAGAGGGAACTGGAGAGGTGACTCGAGAGGGGACTTGAGAGGAAACTGGAGAGGGGGCTCGAGAGGGGACTTGAGAGGAAACTGGAGAGGGGGCTCGAGAGGGGACTCGAGAGGGGACTCGAGAGGGGACTAGAGAAGGGACTAGAGAAGGGACTAGAGAAGGGACTAAAGAAGGGACTTGGGATGGGACTAGTGGAGGGACTAGAGGAGGGACTAGAGGAGGGACTAGAGGAGGGACTAGAGAGGGGACTAGAGAGAGGACTAGAGGAGGGACTATGGCTGCTGGGGCCGGAACCAGGGCCGGAACCATGGCTTTTGGGGCCAGGACTGGGGCCGGAACCATGGCTGCTGGGGCTCGGGCTGCTAGCCTGGACTTGCGACTCCCTCTCTTAGGAGCTTTTTGGAGGCTCTGTGGACCTCCAAAAGCCAGACGAGTACCCAAGAACGGCTCCTGGACAGGAGCAGGAAATGGGGAAGAAGCAGGGGTTGACTCCAGACGGAACACACCGAGACGTATGGTGTCAGGCTGGGAATTGGGAGGCAGGGGGCTAGCAGGCCGGGAAACAGATTTGACCTCAAAGCTGC
Organism: Gymnodraco acuticeps; assembly: GCF_902827175.1. Classification (NCBI taxonomy): domain Eukaryota; kingdom Metazoa; phylum Chordata; class Actinopteri; order Perciformes; family Bathydraconidae; genus Gymnodraco; species Gymnodraco acuticeps. Next base: position 11,569 of record NW_022991361.1, read on the forward strand.
CCAAAAAGTCCTCCACCCACTCGGGGAGCAACTCCCTCAACCAGGGCCTTGAGGTCACCTCCTGGCGTGCCGCAGAAATAACTGACTGCCTCTCTTCAGTACTGGAGGCATATCTCAAGTCATTCATCAAGCATGTTAATTTGTACTTCACCTCGTACAAACTGTCTGCTGGGTCCGTTCTTGGTTGGTTTCTTCTGTTAGGGTTAGTGAAACAGGCAGGACCCAAATGCAGGTTGAACAGAGAAAAATACCTTTATTTCAAGGTGTAGGTGACACCAGAACACTACCCTGAGAACACAGTCTCAGACAAACGAGAAACCAACAATGACAGACAGCAAAAACAGAACTTAAATACACACAAGACTAATCAACGAAACAAGAGACAGGTGAGGAGGGAGGAAAAAACACAGGGGCACCAGGTGAACACAAACAAGTAAACAGGTAGGAGGGAACACACACAGACAGGAAACCAAGGACAGAGCTAAACAAGACAAAACACAACACAGACATATCGTGACAGGTACGGGCTAGAGGAGCGTTCATGGATCTCCCACTCCCTTATTTTGGACCCTGATCTCCTTAGGGACTTGTATGCTAGGTACCCGGACATGCCTGGTAGGACGCCAGGAGGCTTCCGTTGAGGGGGGGGGGGGGGGGGGTACTATTATGATTCTGTTTTGTTTTGTTGTGTGCTCTTTTTGTGTTTTTTCCTGTCTCCCCCCTCCCTTCTCTGTTGTCCTCTGCAGGGCTGGTGTGTGACAGGGAGTTGGCTGGCTCCTCCCAGGAGCAGAGGAGGAACACCTGTTTCCACTCACCTCTTCACCTGTTGATATAAAAGCCCGGTCCTCTTGCCACTTCCCTGCCAGATAATTCCTTTGTGTTCGACCCTCCGGTGTGTCTCGCTGCTCTCCTCGTCCCTGTGATCTCTTTGCCTGGATTTTTGCCTCCTGTTCCTGACGTCTCCGTGCCAGCCATCTTCCTGCCTCCACTGCCGTTTTTCTATTCCTCTGCTGTCATAACACTTTTTGTTTTTGACCATCTCTCTCTAAGTCTTTTGCTTTGGGGTCCAATATCTCTAGGCTGTAACACACTCAGAGACAACATGGCTTACAGGTTAGAGGAAGATGTCTGCTGTCCGGTCTGTCAGGAAGTCATTAGAGAACCTGTTGTTCTGTCCTGTAGCCACAGCTTCTGTAAAGCCTGTCTGCCGACCTGGTGGAGAGAGAAACCAACACGAGAGTGTCCAGTCTGTAAGAGAAAACATTCAGAGATAGAACCTCCCTGTAACCTGTCTTTGAAGAACCTGTGTGAGGCCTTCTTACTGGAGAGAGGTCAGAGACCTCCAGAGGCTCTCTGTAGTCTGCACTCTGAGAAACTCAGACTCTTCTGTCTGGACCATCAGCAGCCAGTGTGTCTCGTCTGCAGAGATTCAAGAACACACACTAACCACAGATTCAGAGGCCAGGATGGATTCTCTGCTGGAGCTCTTTGAAGAAGTTAAAGTGGAGTTTGACCAAACAGCAGGATGGAGGTCTGGGTACGAAGGCTACATTTTAAATCTGTGTGACTTTACAACTAAAGTCCGTGGTTGGCAGCTTCAGTCAGAGGAACCTGTTGACTGGTTCTGAATAACATTCTGTCTCTCTGAGGGATGACAAACCCGCTCCTCTGCCCTCAGCCTTCCTCTGGTCTCTTCTCTCACTGAGGCTCTCTCCCGTATTGATAGCACTCTCTTTTGCTCTCACTTTCCTCCCCTCATTGCAGTCCACAGATCAGATGTTGTATCAGACAGGAAGCTTTAATACATTTTTTTCCACATGACCCCCCCCCCCCCCCCTAATTATTTCTCTATTGTTTCTCTTTCCATTCCTCAGTCTGTCTTTCACCCACTCTTCTCTTTGCTCGTGACCTCTCCTGCTCTCAGATAGGCCGGGGTCTCTCGGGTATAAAAGCGTGTTGTCTCTTCCATTACGTCCCGGACCTCACAACTTTCATCTCCTCGTTGCCACCTTTATCTTTAGCCTCAGACTCCTGTCAACGCCTCAAACCCAGGGTTGGAACTATGTCTCTGAGGAGTAACACCGCTCTCTCTGTGTTGCTCCCGATCACTGTCCAGATGTAAGTAAGTCAAATGTATTTATAAAGCGCAGACATAGTCACAAGGTGCTTAACAAAACATTAAAACAAGTGGTCATTTATTCTTTTATGATTCCTATGATGTTTTAATGTTTAGAAGTGCTAAAAACACAATACACATTAAAAACATAGGATAAAATAAAAGCACACAGCTTACCCACAGGTTATGTGCTGCTCTCTGCTGTGTTTTCAGGGTCACACATGTCCTAAACATACAGTATGTGGGGTATTCATCAAGCAGACAGCAGACTGTATGTGATGGAATGAAATGAATTGAATAAATGCACACATAATAGAGGACCTTTTCCTTTTTAAAACGGCAAATGGTAGTGTAGTTCAGTATAATCCAACAAAAATACGTCTCAGGTTAGTTCGGCTGACTCTTTGTAAAAGATATCAGTACAAACACATATTTTCAAAGGTCAAAAAATGATATTGCTCCGTGATTCTTTTCTCATTCGAATTACCAGCAGCTGCGGTCGGCTATGACGACAATTTTACAACGGCTGGTTTAAATGATATAATAATACTAATAACAGAGAATTACAATGTTCAAAAAAAAATATATACACACATAATATATCAAATTATACATTTTAACATATGGTTCCTACAGGTAGAATAGATGCAGAGTTCAACATATGAATATGTCCCTTCATCCTTCCTTCGTCTTCACACTCTGCTCCGGTCCTGTTTCTCTTATTTTATATTCTTTCGAACTTTGTTCCTGTTTTTCCTTCTCGTCTGCCGTCAGCTGTGACAGAGATGATGACCCAGGTTTGACAGCAGAGAAAGTGAAATCAGTGCCACTTCCTGTCCTCTGTTAGTGACTCTGGAGCCTCTTGCTTCAGGGGGGGGGCAGTGATCCGGCAGGCACCTCGTTAGATACAGATCCCTTACTCGGCCTCGAAAAAATCTACAATACAGAGACGCAGATTCCCAGTTAGGGAAGTCATTGCGATTCATTGAGGCTTGAAATTAATTTCATATGTCTTTACAAGACAATCCAGCTGGGCAAAAAGAAAGAGCCGAGAGAAACCAGAGGCGTGCACGCATGGACGACTGTGCATATTCATAATCATGAGGATAATTCTGCTCTGTGCAGAAACAATATCATCTCAGAAACACAGAGGAATGCAGACCAAAACTTTGGAGACAAAACAATGACCTCGGCAGAGAGGCTGATGCAGTTTGGTTAGATCGCACGAGTTGAATCAGCTAAAGGCGGCCGGAGGGTTCAAAACAAGAACGATAAAGTAAACAACGTCCGGGTTAGACTCCACTCTGATGCCTCTCTCTTTCTCTATGTCCTGCTTTCTACTGTCACTATCTTATAGAAAGGCAAACATTTTAACAATAAAAAAGTCAAAAATCGTCCAAGGATAGAGAGGTGATCTTTCCAAAGCTCAGAATCAGCCTCAAGTTCCTTATAATTGGGTAGAGATAATGATAATTAACATTACTACTAACCATAAGTAACGCAAGCTAGTGGCTGCACATTCAAATACGACCTGAACATCCTGTGAAAACTGACCCATAGTTTGGGAATCTATCCAAAAACATGTTGAAATAACAAGCGAGCTTGGATGATCGGAAAAATGCCGACTCATTCCCAGTTTAGGAAACACTCCTTTACCTAACCATGGATATCACTATCTTGTCTTTTTGTACGTCTTTTATACATGTTTTTGGTTAGATTCCCAAACGTAGTTCCTTGTGTAAGTCAGGGATGCAGAATACAGTAGAGCAGGGGTGGCCAACCAGTCAGAGGTTAAGAGCCAACATTTTGACTATGTTACTGCAAAGAGCCACATCAAACACAGTCACAGATGCACGTGCACCCCCCCTCCCTCATTCTCTCTTTTGTTCTCAGCCTTTCTCTGTGCTCCTTCACTTTCTTTCCTCCCTTCTCTCTCTCACAGATAAAATGAAAATATAAAACTTCACACACACACACACACACACACACACACACACCCACACACACACACACACACACACACACACACACACACACACACACACACACACACACACACACTGTATACATCACTTCAGGGGACATTACATTGACTTACATGCATTTCCTGGAGACTTATCCTAACCCTAACCATAACCAACACATGCCTAACCCTTAATCTTACACTAACCCTAATCCTAAACCTAACCAAGTCTTCACCCTAAAATTAATGATTCCCCTCATGGGGACTTCCAATTTGTCCCCATAAGGGAGGCGAGTCCCCACACGTGACTGTGTCAACAGATTTAGGTCCCCACAAGTATATTAATGCTAGGCCACACACACACACACACACACACACACACACACACACACACACACACACACACACACACACACACACACACACACACACACACAGCTCTGCTCAGCTCAGACAGATTTATTGTAAATGGCACACACCATAATATTGACAGAAATTGAATTAAACCTCTCCTACCAGTATTCAGAGGCCAGTTAACATAACAACATAACAATGAACATTGTGTGCACTCACACACAAACTCTCAGTAAACAAAATTGAAAAGGTTTGTTATCTTACTTTAAATTAGTGAGACTTCTGACATTCCTTGCTTTGAACAATCCTCCTCAAATCTGGCTTGTATTCCGTTGTGGCCACTCGAAGCAATTCTCTCACATGTGTGTCAGTCAGAACAGATCGATGCTTGGATTTCACATGTTTCAGGGTAGAAAACACAGACTCACAGACGTATGTTGACCCAAACATTGAAAGTAGCTTGAGCGCAGCCCGTTTGACATTTGGGTATTTTTCGATCGGCACAGTTTTCCAGAACTCAAGGGTCCCTTCCCTCAGAACAGGTTTCAGTCGGTCATCCTCTGAAAGTTCGATCATCTCCAACTCGGCCACCGCCTCGTCCTTGACTAGCGGGGCTTTCAAACAGTCCGTCTCAGCATTAAAAGGATCAACGAGGAACGTAATCTGTGGCCTTTTCACATGTAGATCATGGAACCGGGTCGCAAAGTTTTCCTGCAGGGTTTCAATCAATATTGCATAACGGGCTGTTTGCTTTTTCCGGGTGGCACCGGTGGCTTGTGCGCTTGCTTTTAGCAGAGAGGGAAAATGCGCTAATTCTCCCTTTTGAAGATGTGTCTTAAAAGGTTTCAGTTTGTTAACAAACGCAAATACAATTTGCACTAAGTCAGGCAGCATTTTTAACTTTCCCTGCAGATCCAGGTTCAGTCTGTCCAAATGACACAGCATGTCGACCAAAAAGGCCAGATCCATAATCCACTTGGGGTCTGAGAGCTCCGGATAATCCTTGTCCTTCTGTTCCATGAACAGTTTCACAGCATCCAACAGCTCAAAGAAGCAAGACAGCACTTTGCCTTTAGAAAGCCACCTCACAGTGCAGTGCAGCGGCAGGTCTCCTGGAAGCCCTTGGTCGAGTTCAGCGATGAGATTCTTAAATTGCCTGTGGTTAAGAGCATGCGTGCGGATGTAGTTTACGATTTCCATCACAGGCTTCATGACGTTGTCTAAATTCAGTGATTTGGACACAAGTTGCTCCCGGTGAATGATGCAGTGGAAATTCCAAAATTCGGGAAATGTGTTGTCAGCTTTGCACAGCCCCACAAGCCCGTTCACAGATCCGACCATTGATGGCACTCCATCCGTGGCTATTGCAGTTAGTTTCTGCTTGGGCACATTTGCTTTCACAAACACATTTATCATTGTTTCTTTTACATCGATGCCACGGGTTCTGTCTTTTAATGGCACAATATCAAGGAGTTCTTCTTTTATAACACAATCCTTTGAGACTGATCGTGCAAATATTGCCAACTGAGGCTTGTCTTGTATGTCACAAGACTCATCCAATGCCACACTGAAAAACTCACATGTTTGAAGATCAGAGTGTAACTACGCTTCAATGGCGGTGCTAATGTCCGATATTCTGCGTTCAACAGTGTGGCGGGACAGTTGGACGTCTGATACCGCTTGTTTCAGTTTTTTGTTTTCTGGAGACAAGATTTCAACCACGTCACTGAGGCATTTTTGAACAAACTCCCCTTCATTGTACGGCTTTTTAGCTTGTGCTATGTTCCAAGCAACTTGATAAGATGCAAGTGTTACGGTCTCCGAGTGCTTCGTTATTTTTTTGAAAAACTGTGTCTGCTTTTCTGCCTGACTTTTCAAGGTGTTTATCTTCTGCTTGCGAAGTTCCGTACCTTTTGGGAAGTCATGGTCGATGTTAGCATGGAGTGAGGTGAAATGGCGCTGAAGATTTGAAGCCTTGAAATGGGTTAATGCTGTCTGGCATATAAGGCAAAATGGCTTGCAATTGCGTTCGATAAAAAATATGAACTCTCCCACTCTACTAAAAACGTCCTATGTTCGTCTTCATATTTTCGCTTAGCTGTGCATTTCTTCCCTGCCATTTTAGGATCAAACTCAATTCATGGTCAGATAGTGTTTAATACTCGATTCTGATTGGTCAATTCAGAACACGTGACACGTTGTTAATCCAGAACAGACAGACCGCTGTCAAGCAGTTCCTGCCGTTGCTACGTTCAAACAGTAACAACGGACTATTTCTCTTAGCGGATGCATGTCATTTTAAATAAATAATAGCGTACTATTTTTTTAAATCAATAAAAACATTTTCTAAATCTATAAAAGCATTTCAATTAATATTGGGAGTCATATCGTTACTTTGTTGAGAATGTGGCCATGTAATAAGCGGGATAATGGGAAAATAACACCCTTCATGCAGATCTAGACCCCTCCGCTTCGCTCCTGATCAAAATTAGACGCCTGACACCACACATACACACGTAGGGAGAGCCGGGACGAAAGTAACGGAGAGATTTTATCCGTGCCCAAACAACTTTGACCGGTCAAATTACGTCAGAATGATCAGCATTCAATACTTAACAGACCTATTAAATATCAGGTCTAACTGTCAGGAGTCCGTGTCTCTCCCCCACACTCACACATATAAAATTCGATATGAATTGAAGAGCCGCATGAAACTGGCTCTCGAGCCGCATGCGGCTCGCGAGCCGCGGGTTGGCCACCCCTGCAGTAGAGGCTGAAGTGAGAGGCAGAAGGACGCACATGATGTTCCCATGACCTCTAAAGGCCGACTCCACTGTCAATCCAGTGGGTTTTAAGAGTTCATTTAGAGCCCAATGGTAGCTTTTTAAGGGTAGAGTTCATATTTAGAGAACAGCTTGTCTGTGTCACATCTGGACCTCACGTGGAGATGCATGCATTTCAATTCCAATTTAATCTGACAATGGGATCTCAATATAACAATAATGATTATAATACTAATGATAGTGCTCTGTGCTCGCAGCAGATCTACAGAGCTTCAGTTTAAACTCTTAAACTCATAGGGCCGTCTGAAGCACAGGATTAATATCATTAACCTGATTACATCACAATGCAAACATGCTTTAGGGTATTGTGTGTGTGTGTGTGTGTGTGTGTGTGTGTGTGTGTGTGTGTGTGTGTGTGTGTGTGTGTGTGTGTGTGTGTGTCTGCCCTTTACATCGAGCAGCCCAACCCTATTTAGAGAGGAGACGTCTGACAGTGGTGCGGTTAGCCAAAGTGACAGAGCCCCAAACGACGGACTGTAAGCAGGGTCCCACACTCACACAGGCAGAGATCCAGGGTCATGCACATGGCTTTCTTACCCAGCAATAAGTGTGTGAAAGCTGGGTAAAAGTTATGTGAATACGGGGGGAGAGAGGAGAGCAGCAGCAGCAGCAGGCTGTGACCCAGAGAGCTCCTTCCAGCACCTCACTCTCCCACCCAGAGGACAGGCTGCTTCACAGCACTATGTAACCCAGGAAAGAAGCTTGAAACCTGGGTATGTCAGTGTTAAAAAGTGCATTAAACTGGTTTAATTACCCAGGAATAAATGTGTGAAAGCTGGGTAAAAGTGCTGTGAATAAAGGGAGACAGCAGCAGCGGGCTGTGACACAGAGGTACACAACGATGTGTACACTGGGTCATTCAGAATGTGCTATTTCTGAAATAAATAGCACATTCTGAACATATGTCAAACAGAGATTCCTATTAAAAGTTATCAATTAATAGCAAGATGTGACATGGGCAAACAGGCTATTTCACAGGACACAGGCTATGTGTTAGGATCTGTCTGTGTTGGTGTTTTTCTTGTCTTTTTCTATCTTTGGGTTTCCTGTTTTATTTTGTAAAGTGTTCACCCCCGTTTCCTGCCTGTTTGCTTTCTGTCTGTTTCCCTCCCCGATTGTGTTCACCTGGTGCCTCTGTGTTTTCTCCTCCCTCCTCACCTGTCTCGTGTTTATGTGATTAGTCCTGGGTGTATTTAAGTTCTGGGTTTTCTGTCTCTCTTTGTCGGGTTGTCTTGTGTATTGACGTGGTCTTCGGTCAGTGTCAGTGTCATGTTCTGTCTGTACGTACGTATTTATAGCCTTGAAATAAAGGTACTATTTTTGTCACTTAATCTGCATTTGGGTCCTGCTTCCTACACACACCGTAACATTACAACCCGACCAAGAAATGGGCCCAGCAGATCCGTTCGAGCTGGAATTATTGAATTTTTCCTTTTTTCTGGCTAACTGCTAGGATCGATGGAAGAGAGCACCCGGAGTTCAGCAGCGAGAGGCGGTGTTATCAGAGGCGCGCCAGATGGCTAGAGAGAAACCAGGTTTGGTGAAATTCTTACCTGGCTGGATTTCAAAGATCCTCCCGGTGTGTGATTCCCGGCCTGCTAGCCCCAGGCATGCTAGCTCCCTGGCTCCCAATTCCCAACCTGGCACCATACGCCTTGGTGGGTTCCGCCTACACTCAACCCGTGCTTCTGCTCCAGTTCCTGCTCCTGTCCAGGAGTTGTATTCCGGAACTCGTCTGGCTTATGGAGGTCCACGGAGTATTCAGGCGGCTGCTAAGAGGAGTCGCCAGGCTAGCAGCCGGAGCGGCCACAATTCCGGCTCCAGAACCGGACCTTACAGTCATGTTTCCGGCTCTAGAACCGGACCTTACAGCCATGTTTCCGGCTCCAGAACCGGACCTTACAGCCATGTTTCCGGCTCCTGAACCGGACCTTACAGCCATGTTTCCGGCTCCAGAACCGGACCTTACAGCCATGTTTCCGGCTCCAGAACCGGACCTTACAGCCATGTTTCCGGCTCCTGAACCGGACCTTACAGCCATGTTTCCGGCTCCAGAACCGGACCTTACAGCCATGTTTCCGGCTCCAGAACCGGACCTTACAGCCATGTTTCCGGCTCCTGAACCGGACCTTACAGCCATGTTTCCGGCTCCAGAACCGGACCTTACAGCCATGTTTCCGGCTCCAGAACCGGACCTTACAGCCATGTTTCCGGCTCCTGAACCGGACCTTACAGCCATGTTTCCGGCTCCAGAAACGGACCTTACAGCCATGTTTCCGGCTCCAGAACCGGACCTTACAGCCATGTTTCCGGCTCCTGAACCGGACCTTACAGCCATGATTCTGGCTTCAGTACCGGCCCCAGTAGCCATGGTCCCGACTCCAGTTTCGGCTCCAGGACTGGCGTACCGGCCAACGCCAGCTCCCCGAGGCCTGTCGGTGTACCGGCCGACTCCAGCACCTCGTCTCCTGCTGGCTCCCCAGCCGACGCCAGCTCCCCGTGTCCTGTCGGCGTACCGACCGACACAAGTTCCTTCTCAAGACCCTTCTCAAGTCCCCTCTCAAGTCTCCTCTCCAGTTCGCTCTCGAGTTGCCTCTCGAGCTACCTCTCGAGTCACCTCTCAAGTCACCCTTCAAGTCTCCTCTCGAGTTCCCTCTCAGGTCCCCTCTCGATTCTCTTCTCAAGTTCCCTCTCAAGTCCCCTCTCAAGTCCCCTCTCAGGTCCCATCTCGAGTCTCTTCTCAAGTTCCCTCTCAAGTCATCTCTCGAGTCCCCTTTCGAGTCCCCTCTCGAGTCTTCTCTCGAGTTCCCGCTCGAGTCCCCGCTCGAGTTACCTCTCGAGATTCCTCTCGAGTTCCCTCTCGAGATTCCTCTCGAGTTCCCTCTCGAGATTCCTCTCAAGTCACCTCTCCAGTCAACTCTCAAGTTTCCTCTCGAGTCCCATCTCAAGTCACCTCTCGAAGTCACCTCTCGAGTTCCCTCTCGAGTTCCCTCTCGAGTCTCCTCTCGAGATCCCTCTCAAGCCCTCTCTCGAGTCCCCTCTCCAGTCCCCTCTCGAGTTCCCTCCTCTAGTCCCTCCTCTAGTCCCTCCTTTAGTCCCTCTTTGAGTCCCCTCTCGAGTCCCCCTCTCGAGTCCCCTCTCGAGTCCCCTCTCCAGTTCCCTCTCGAGTTCCCTCCTCTAGTCCCTCCTTTAGTCCCCTCTCTAGTCCCTCCTCTAGTCCCCTCTCTAGTCCCTCTTAGAGTCCCCTCTCTAGTTCCCCTCGCGAGTTCCCTCTTGAGTTCCCTTCTCTAGTTCCTCCTCTAGTCCCTCCTCTAGTCTCTCCTCTAGTCCCCTCTCTAGTTCCCCTCTCGAGTCTCCTCTCGAGTCCCCTCTCGAGTCACGTCTCAAGTCCCTACCCAATGTCCTGGTCCGTTGGAGGTTCCGCTGGGGGTCCTGCCAACTCCATGTCCTGTCCCGTTGGAGGTCCCGTCGACTACTCTCCTGCCGGGGTCCTGCCAGCTCCTTGTCCTGTCTCGTTGGAGGTCCCGCCGACTACTCTCCTGCCGGGGGTCCTGCCAACCCTTTGTCCTGTCCCGTTGGAGGTCCCGCCGTCTACTCTCCTGCCGGGGGTCCTGTCAACCCATTGTCCTGTCCCGTTGGAGGGCCCGCCGTCTACTCTCCTGCCGGGGGTCCTGCCAACCCTTTGTCCTGTGCCGTTGGAGGCCCCGCCGACTACTCTCCTGCCGGGGGTCCTGCCAACCCTTTGTCCTGTCTCGTTGGAGGTCCCGCCGTCTACTCTCCTGCCGGGGGTCCTGCCAGCTCCTTGTCCTGTCTCGTTGAAGGTCCCACCGACTACTCTCCTGCCTGGGGTCCTGCCAACCCTTTGTCCGGTGCTGTTGGAGGTCCCGCCGACTACTCTCCTGCCGGGGGTCCTGCCAACCCTTTGTCCTGTCTCGTTGGAGGTCCCGCCGTCTACTCTCCTGCCGGGGGTCCTGCCAATCCTATGTCCTGTGCCGTTGGAGGTCCCTGCCGTCTACTCTCCTGCTGGGGATCCTGCAAATCCCGTGTCATGGTCCTCTTCCGTGGGGGATCCTGCCGAGGCCTGTCCCACCAGCTCCGACACCGGGTCCTGCCCGGCCTCCGGCACTGTCCCGTCAGCGCCTTCCTGCCCGGCCTCCGGAGCTGTCTGGTCTTCGCCCTCGAGCCCGGCCCCCTGAGAGCCACGGTCTTCGCCCTCAAGCCCGGCCGCCTGAGAGCCGCGGTCTTCACCCTCGAGCCTGGCCCCCTGAGAGCCACGGTCTTCGCCCTCAAGCCCGGCCGCCTGAGAGCCGCGGTCTTCACCCTCGAGCCCGGCCCCCTGAGTGCCGCGGTCCTCGCCCTCGGGCCCGGTCCCCTGACTCTTCCTGCCGTTGCCTTCGCCCTCGGGCCCGGCCCCCTGACTCTTCCTGCCGCTGCCTTCGCCCCTCCATGGTCCCCACCTTGGACTCTGTCTTGCCCCCGGGCCGTCCGCCCGAGTCCCCCTTTTTGGACTCTGCCTTGCCCCCGGGCCGTCCGCCCGAGACCCCTTCCTGGTCCTCTGCCTTGCCCCCGGGCCGTCCGCCCGACTTCCCCTTTTTGGACTCTGCCTTGCCCCCTGGCCGTCCGCCCGAGACCCCTTCCTAGTCCTCTGCCGTGCCCCTGGGCGGTCAGTTCAGTCCCGTCCTCCTGACCCCCTCCACCCACCCTGGTGGCTTAGTGATGCGTCCCTCCTCCGGACCCCCTCCATCCACCCTGCTTGAGGTTTTGGACTTTTTTTTGTTTTGGGACGTCTGGGATCCGTCCCTTGAGGGGGGGGTACTGTTAGGATCTGTCTGTGTTGGTGTTTTTCTTGTCTTTTTCTATCTTTGGGTTTCCTGTTTTATTTTGTAAAGTGTTCACCCCCGTTTCCTGCCTGTTTGCTTTCTGTCTGTTTCCCTCCCTGATTACCCGATTGTGTTCACCTGGTGCCTCTGTGTTTTCTCCTCCCTCCTCACCTGTCTCGTGTTTATGTGATTAGTCCTGGGTGTATTTAAGTTCTGGGTTTTCTGTCTCTCTTTGTCGGGTTGTCTTGTGTATTGACGTGGTCTTCGGTCAGTGTCATGTTCTGTCTGTATACGTATTTATAGCCTTGAAATAAAGGTACTATTTTTGTCACTTAATCTGCATTTGGGTCCTGCTTCCTACACACACCGTAACACTATGTCAGACTTCCATGAAAAACACCGGGAAAAGCACCTCTCTGTGGCCGCTCCAAGACCCCCAAAGGACGGACTAAGCAGCTCCAGCATCTCTCCCTGACATGCGTACTTCCATAACCTCGCGCACATTGGGTCCCCGGGCCCCCGAACTTAAGCACTCCCCCACGGACTAAACCCAGATGATCACACCCTCAAGAACCTCGTGCCCCTGGGAACCTTAAAGGGGGGTGGAGTTTGCGGTGCTTTATCGTCCGCCCATCGGCATCCATATTCGTCCTTATTCACAGCACCACCACCCTCCTGTGGAGGATGTTCTCATCGCCCTGGTAACCCTTTAAATAGTCTGATACTACCACTGCACTTTACAAGCCAGAAATAATGTTTAAATTGTCGGGGGAAGTGCTTTTAAACGTTTGGAAGATATTTTTAGCCTGTCATTTTGCAAGATATCATTTAACATTGAAGCTCTCCTGGAGATGGACAGAATATGTCAATTTACAGGAGAGCTTCAATGTTAAATCATATCTTGCAAAATGACAGGCTAAAACCCAGAAATAAGTGTTTCAAAGGCGGGGAAAAGTTGTTTAAAATATTCTGATACCTCTAGGGCGCATCACCACATTTTACAAGCCAGGGAAGGTGTCTAAATCCTGGGTAAACTTTGTTTAAATAGTCTGATACCTGGCACTGTATCAACCCCTGAGAACCTTAAACGTTATTAAATTGTTTTTTTATTTATTTGATTATCACATTATTTTTACAAAAACAGTATACACAATATGCATAATAAACATAATAACATGATAAAAACATGATTAGCGGGGGCCCGGGGGCCATATTAGCCGTCTAACTTGTACGGTGCACCGAGGGAAACAGGCTGAGTCCACGGCCTCTACCCCCACATCAGAAGTATCAACCGGCCCTGAAGAAGAGGTATCGCTGCTCTCCGCCCCTGAGTCCTCTTCGGAGGTATCTGACGGCGGTAGAACTCCTTCCGATGATGCTGCTGCAGCTGCTGCCGCCCTGAACATGGAGCGGATCTTCAATCCCTCCTTTATTCCAGGCGTATTCGCGTAGAACCGGTCTGCAGTGCTTACGTCGTGACACATAAACCTGGCGAGAATCAACCTGCTTTCTGGATCTTGGTGATGCTTGATATTGTCAGCCAGGGCAGTGCGCAGGATTGTGAAGGTGACGGCTGTTTCTAGCCCAGCATCAGCCCAAGCCCTCTTCAAGTGAGCGTTCAGGTTCCTGGAGGCGTGCTTCCCCGTTGTGAAAAGGAAGAATTCATTCTGAGGACCCGACAAGCCCTCTTTTATCCCTATCCACCGCATGACCCAGCTAAACTCCTTTACTGGCGAAGCACCAGCTGTGCTTCGCCAAATGTCTTGGCAGTCTTGTGATCCTGCACATGGATGATGTAGCCCTCAGCAGTGCCCCTTCTGTCCGCCTCCAAGACCTCAGTGTTGGTCATGTTTGCGTACACACCTGGACGGTGGCCATACAGAAGGCTCCAATGGAGGGCTAGATAGCCGTATAGCAGGTTATTGAGGTTGGGTTGCAAGCCATCAGGTCAAGTAAATCAGGGATGCGCTTCTCAGCGGCCGCCATGGCGGCGAGAAGCTCCGCCTGGCTCGGCAGACGATCCAGCTTGTTCCTTTTCATCTTGAACTGCTGGACAGTGACAGACCTTTTCAAGTCGTTCATGTTGGCTTTCACCTCTCTGATGATGTGGGTCATATCAGACTGGGTGAGCCTGCACCCCCGGAGCTTTGACTCAGACAAGTACCTCAGGATTTGGTTCACATTCTTCAGGAACAACAGCGATGTTGTGACTGCCCGGCCCGACTTTACAATATGCTCGCTCCAGCCACGGACCCTCTTGGTGTCTTTTAGGAACAGCCAATCTGACAGCCGGTTAACACCATGGGCCATGAATACGAGGAAGTTCTTTATCCGGCTGACCTTGGACAGACAATTTTCTTTCCATTTTACTGTCGGTGCGACACCCTCACAATGATGCCTGTATGTCTGAATGTACGTCTCCATGCTTTGAGGCAACGTGATTTCACGCATGGTATTTCTCCGTCCCTTCCCAGTGGACCAGTGAGGAGAGGGCCAGTCCTCATTACAGGAGGTTGCTGGGGACCGCATGACAGTCTTGACCGGGGTCTTGAGAGGGGTCTGACTACCGGAGGCTGCTGGGGACCGCATGACAGTCTTGACCGGGGTCTTGAGGGGGGTCTGACTACCGGAGGCTGCTGGGGACCGCATGACAGTCTTGACCAGGGTCTTGATAGGAGTCTGACGACCGGAGGCTGCTGGGGACCGCATGAGAGTCTTGACCGGGGTCTTGAGAGGGGTCTGACTACCGGAGGCTGCTGGGGACTGCATGACAGTCTTGACCGGGGTCTTGAGAGGGGTCTGACTACGGGAGGCTGCTGGGGACCGCATGACAGTCTTGACCGGGGTCTTGAGAGGGGTCTGACTACCGGAGGCTGTTGGAGACCGCATGACAGTCTTGACCGGGGTCTTGAGAGGGGTCTGACTACCGGAGGCTGCTGCAGACCGCATGACAGTCTTGACCGGGGTCTTGAGAGGGGTCTGACTACCGGAGGCTGCTGGGGACCACATGACAGTCTTGACCAGGGTCTTGAGAGGGGTCTCATTACCAGAGGCTGCTGTGTTTATGCCGGAGGTACTTGAGATTGCCAGGCCCTTAAATCGTATACTTTCTTCCTCTTCCTCAAGCACAGCAGCAGTGGCACACTGCTGCCTGGGTTTTAGCCCCTTTTTCAGCCCGGAGCGCAGGGTCTTCACCTCATCAATGAGGGCATCCTTCTGAGCCCTCAATGCCACATTTTCCAGCATCACCTGCCTGCAGTCCTCTTCGTCACACTCAGTATGTGGGGAGAAGGGTGGAGGGTGCACCGGGTATTCCTCCTCATTGTCTATATCCAATGATGTAGCCATTCTAATGATGGGATTAGCCTCGTCTGAGGTCATGGAGCAATTGCAGGGCCACACTATGCTTCAGCCTTGCCAGGACCTGATGTGCTTCATCTCGGGATAACTCAGGGTGGCCATGAGTCACATGACGGTCCAGTTTATTCCCAGCAAACGAACACCCTGTGATGGGACAGGGTTTGGTCCGAACATTTATTCTGCCACTGGCCATTTTAAGAAGTTCCACACTGCATGTTTGTGCTTAAGGTGCTTGTTCAAAGCCAGATAGAAGAGTCTGCACACTGGGCATTCGGACGACATCCTTACTGAAACAGAGAATTGTATTTCAATTCTTTCAAAGTCTTTTGTGTTTCTCCGTTTATATGCGTTAGCAATACTGGTGATTGCAACAATGGGTTTGATGATTCAATGCCTGGTACACGGACCAAAGGGTTGGGTTGGGTTACCACTTGGCTAAATGGTCCCACCTCCGCACCAACGCGGGGCTGGTGATGGCAACATTGGGTCCGATGCATCAATTCATGGTGCCCCGACCATGAGAGGGTTTGGGGTGCCCCGGAACCAGGCAGTACCCCAGCAGGAAACACGTTTTATGGTCAAAGGAGGAAAGAGTGATAGAACCGGGGTAAAGCAAAGAAAGGGTCCGAAAATAGTGACTTGTAACCCGGGTAGAGAGTATGTCATCTCTCGGTCCTATCCTCCAGACAACATGGTAACGTGGAGACGCAGCGGGGGGAGGACGCATTGAACCCCTCACACCTGCCCCCGGAGGAGGCAGGGGAGTCAGGTACCCGGAGGGCGCACGGTGGACGGCCAGGGCGAGGCCGCCACACCGCACTGGAGTCAGAGTTCCGAGTGTTTGAGCCGGGTCCCGGTGAAACGCAGGACGGAGCACCCGGCAGGAGCCTCCAGCAGATCCCCCCGCGCGGTTCCCTCGTCCCTCGGAAGAGGCGGAGAGGTGGGTGTTTTTCATCTGCTGGCGGACTGCCGGGGAGAACGCGCTGCTCTGGAGCCAGGCTCAGAGTGAGTGGCAGTGGGTGCCCGCGCACCTGCCTTTTACAGCGGGAGCACGAGCTGGTCTCGGGGAGGGAGAGAAGAGAGGAGCGGAGGCTGCCGAAACAGCCAGGGCCCACCCCTCAAACACACCCCTCAATTTTGACAAGACAAACAGCAAGAAGAGTCCCCTTTCGACTCCCCTTGCATTCCTCCAGAGACCAGTTTGGACTTAAAGTTAAGAACCAGGCTGGGGGGGTCTCCAGGCATCAGAGAACCAGAGAAAAGGGGGGAAAATGGAGAAATTGTACCCCAAAATAGTGTCTCTTAATGCAGGTAAAGTCCCCTGACAACTGCCCTTACATTCATCCAGAGTCAGGAAATACTCTGTTATATTTTGGGAGAACCAGAGAAAAGGGGTGAAAATGGAGAAATTGTATCCCAAAATAGTGTCTCTTAAGGCGGATAGAGTCCCCTGACAACTCCCATCACATTCCTCCAGAGTCAGAAAAAGTCTAAGTTAACTTTTGGAAGAACCAGAGAACAGGGTGAAAATGGATAAAATGTATCCGAAAATAGTGTCTCTTAAGGCGGATAGAGTCCCCTGACAACTCCCGTTACATTCCTCCAGAGTCAGAAAAAGTCTAAGTTAACTTTTGGAAGAACCAGAGGAAGGGGTGAAAATGGATAAAATGTATCCGAAAATAGTGTCTCATTATTCCGTGACAACTCCCCTTGAATTCATCCAGAGACCAGTTCAAAAACTTAAAGTTTGGTAAGAACCATGATTGGGGGTCCTCCAGGCAACAATTGTATCCGATCCAAAGTCCTCATGCAGCGGATGCATTCCTCCATGATTTCCCCATCATGTGAAATAGCCCGTTTTTTTCTAAGTGCTCTCAAAAACCGGGTTTCTGATTTCGTGCAGATTGTAGCTTGGAAAAGATGAATGAATTTTTTCTACGGAGGAAGGGAGGTCTCGATTCCCCTCTCCGTTGTAAAACGCAACGGGGGGGTGCAAATGTCTCCGGGGCTTCCGCCGGAAGCGCCGAAGACTCATGCATACTTCCATAACCTCGCACACCATGAGACCCCGGACCCCCGGACTTAAGCACTCCCCCACGGACTAAACCCAGATGTTCACACCCTCCAGAACCTCATGCCCCTGGTGACACTTAAAGGTGGTGGATTTTGCGGTGCTTTACTGTCCGCACACCAGCATCCATATTTGGCCTTATTCACAGCAGCATCTGCCCTGCTGGAGGTTCACACTTTAACTTTTTTTGTTACCCTCCTCTGCCTTACACATCCTCCCACACTTGAGCACTCCTCAGTGAACAGGCTGCTTCACAGCACTTTGCAAGCCAGGAAAAGTGATTGAATCCTGGGTATACATGTTTTAAATAGTCTGATACCTCCAGGGCGCATCACCACATTTTACAAGCCAGGGAAGGTGCCTGAATCCTGGGTAAACATTGTTTAATTGTTTAAGTGGTTTTAAATGTGTGAAAACAGTGTTTTGTCACTTTCAAAACTCTCCCGTCATTGACCGGAGAAATTGGGTCGATGTTGTATTCAATCTGACCGTTAATATTCCAGTGAGACGAAGTACGTACAATCACCGGAGTGATCCCATGTTAATTTTGTCCCAATACCGGAGCATTCCCTAACCTGCAGGTTGAGTTTAATCATATTTAATGTTCATCATGAGAGTCCTGCATGAACAACATGTTCTGCTGAGACTCCTCAACACCAGGACCTCTGTGCAGCCGAGGTTTAGGTTTCACATTTGAGAAGCAAGTGGAGTACATATACTTTGTTTCTGTACTTAAGTACATTTTTCTGGTATCATTACTTTACTCCACTACTTATTTTTCTGACCACTTTTTACTTTCTACTTCTTACATGTTGAACACAAATACCTGTACTTTCTACTTCTTACATGTTGAACCCAAATACCTGTACTTTCTACTTCTTACATGTTGAACCCAAATACCTGTACTTTCTACTTCTCACATGTTGAACACAAATACCTGTACTTTCTACTTCTCACATGTTGAACACAAATACCTGTACTTTCTACTTCTTACATGTTGAACACAAATACCTGTACTTTCTACTTCTTACATGTTGAACACAAATACCTGTACTTTCTACTTCTTACATGTTGAACACAAATACCTGTACTTTCTACTTCTTACATGTTGAACCCAAATACCTGTAACTTTCCCCTACTTCTCTACATGTTGAACCCAAATACCTGTACTTTCTACTTCTTACATGTTGAACACAAATACCTGTACTTTCTACTTCTTACATGTTGAACACAAATACCTGTACTTTCTACTTCTTACATGTTGAACACAAATACCTGTACTTTCTACTTCTTACATGTTGAACCCAAATACCTGTACTTTCTACTTCTTAAATGTTGAACCCAAATACCTGTTCTTTCTACTTCTCACATGTTGAACACAAATACCTGTACTTTCTACTTATCACATGTTGAACACAAATACCTGTACTTTCTACTTCTTACATGTTGAACACAAATACCTGTACTTTCTACTTCTTACATGTTGAACACAAATACCTGTACTTTCTACTTCTTACATGTTGAACCCAAATACCTGTACTTTCTACTTCTTACATGTTGAACACAAATACCTGTACTTTCTACTTCTTACATGTTGAACACAAATACCTGTACTTTCTACTTCTTACATGTTGAACCCAAATACCTGTACTTTCTACTTCTTAAATGTTGAACCCAAATACCTGTACTTTCTACTTCTTACATGTTGAACACAAATACCTGTACTTTCTACTTATCACATGTTGAACCCAAATACCTGTACTTTCTACTTCTTACATGTTGAACACAAATACCTGTACTTTCTACTTCTTACATGTTGAACACAAACACCTGTACTTTCTACTTCTTACATGTTGAACCCAAATACCTGTACTTTCTACTTATCACATGTTGAACCCAAATACCTGTACTTTCTACTTATCACATGTTGAACCCAAATACCTGTACTTTCTACTTCTTACATGTTGAACACAAATACCTGTACTTTCTACTTCTCACATGTTGAACACAAACACCTGTACTTTCTACTTCTTACATGTTGAACACAAATACCTGTACTTTCTACTTATCACATGTTGAACACAAATACCTGTACTTTCTACTTCTTACATGTTGAACACAAATACCTGTACTTTCTACTTCTTACATGTTGAACCCAAATACCTGTACTTTCTACTTCTTACATGTTGAACACAAATACCTGTACTTTCTACTTCTTACATGTTGAACACAAATACCTGTACTTTCTACTTCTTACATGTTGAACACAAATACCTGTACTTTCTACTTCTTACATGTTGAACACAAATACCTGTACTTTCTACTTATCACATGTTGAACACAAATACCTGTACTTTCTACTTCTTACATGTTGAACACAAATACCTGTACTTTCTACTTCTTACATGTTGAACACAAACACCTGTACTTTCTACTTCTCACATGTTGAACACAAACACCTGTACTTTCTACTTCTTACATGTTGAACTTATACCTGTACTTTCTACTTCTTACATGTTGAACTCAAATACCTGTACTTTCTACTTCTTACATGTTGAACTCAAATACCTGTACTTTCTACTTCTCACATGTTGAACACAAATACCTGTACTTTCTACTTCTTACATGTTGAACTCAAATACCTGTACTTTCTACTTCTCACATGTTGAACTCAAATACCTGTACTTTCTACTTCTTACATGTTGAACACAAATACCTGTACTTTCTACTTATTACATGTTGAACTCAAATACCTGTACTTTCTACTTCTCACATGTTGAACTCAAATACCTGTACTTTCTACTTCTTACATGTTTGAACACAAATACCTGTACTTTCTACTTATTACATGTTGAACTCAAATACCTGTACTTTCTACTTCTCACATGTTGAACACAAATACCTGTACTTTCTACTTCTTACATGTTGAACACAAATACCTGTACTTTCTACTTCTTACATGTTGAACTCAAATACCTGTACTTTCTACTTCTTACATGTTGAACTAAAATACCTGTACTTTCTACTTCTTACATGTTGAACACAAATACCTGTACTTTCTACTTCTTACATGTTGAACACAAATACCTGTACTTTCTACTTCTTACATGTTGAACTCAAATACCTGTACTTTCTACTTCTTCAGACTATAACACCGCTTGTTGTGCTTTACCAATGATGTGCAGGGTTATGCAATATAATTTATATATGCCGTTATTACATGGCTTAGTTGAATACTCGATTCTGATTGGTCAATTCAGAACACGTGACACGTTGTTAATACCGAACAGACAGACCGCTGTCAAGGACTTATTGACCGTTGTTAAGGACGCTCACATCTTCAGAAAGAAGTCCGGTCGATTTAACTGTATACCGTTGGGCCGAAAAGCAAACTGCATGCAGTTTGCTTTTCGAACTGGGACATGAAAAACAGCGCAGAAGTAACGGGGCAGAAACCCTCCTTTTTACGCAGAGGTCCAGGGATATCTAGATACTTTCCAAGGTTTGACATAATGAATTGTGCTACTTTTAAAGCAAGGAGCAATGTTTTCAAATCTGTAATCAAAAAGCTGCTAAAAAACGCAAGCAGTTCCTACCGTTGGCTTTTCAAACTGACAAGAGACGCTCTAACTGTTTTTGAAGAACACCTTCATGCCGATCTAGATCCCTCCGCTTCGCGTCGGGCTCCTGATCAGCCTGTCGGTGTTCTTTTCCCCATAATGACCGCGTTGCTGCACATTATCCCTTACTTAATAACTGTGCAATATATACCTGGCTGCTAAATCGTTATAACTGTCACAGGATGTGTATTTTGTAAATTGTGTGATTTTCTTTTTAATTTAAACAGTTGTATCCTTAATGTTTTTTAATTGAATTTAATTTCAAACCTTTATTTATACAGATAAATCCCATTGAGATCATTGATCTCTTTTTCAAGGCAGATCTGCTCAAGTAGTTCCACATGAAACATAAACTGAACAACAAAAGGACATCATACAGCATCATTTACATAATGATCCACATAAACAGGTACCAATAGCTTCCGATTGAGTAGCATCCAACCGAGCTTTAAAAACATTTAGTGGCACCAGATTGCTCAGTTTCCATTTAATTTGCAGACTATTCCAAGACAGGGGAGCTGCGCATCTAAAAGCTGTCTTCCCTAAGACAGTCCTAGCAGTTGGCACATTTAATAAAACCACAGCATGCGATCTCAGGCAGTAGCCACTTACACTTCACCCTGAGATCAGGGAGCAGATATGAGATGGTAGTTTCCCTAACATGGCTTTGTAGGTGATGTACCAGTGACTGAGCCTCCGTGCAGTTAGTGAAGGCAACCTGCCCTGGCATACAGGGTACAGTGACGGGTTAATTCAGGCTTCTTGTGCCGCTGTCTTTGGATCTTTTCTTGCTGTAACAAATGCTCATTTCCGAGACCCTGTGACGTGTTACTGTGGTGATTGGAGGAATTTGAGTATTGCAGAACTGGTTCAATCCCACCTTGAAACCCACTTCCTACAGGAGTTCTTGGGCAAGACACGGAACCCCAAACTGCTCCGGTTGGTCACTAGGTTGCAAACATTTAGAGTTCAATATAATGTCCACCCAACCCTGGAAAAGACACATTATCTCATATTCTAAAGATATATATAACGACGCTCTACTTCAGGTTGATTTGCGTGCACAAACTATGCAAGTGAGGGAATTAAATATATTTGGTTTGATAGGATTTTTTTCCAACAATCGTCCACATGATATTTTTCACCCTCTCTTTCTTTTTAAACAGCCATTTGATAAAATATGAGTTATAGTCGGGCGACTGTCAATGACATGCAGGACATGGTCTTTTTTTAGGCTTTGCAGACCATTGACATGCACTACAACATATATCTGCAGGAGAGGGAACAACACAGGAAGAGGAAGAGGGACCATTTCATGTTTTTATTATTAACTTTTTTAACGCTGAGTCAACAATTGTGTGAAAATAAGACTCTTTTTAGCTGAGCAGCGTTTAGTCGACTATCAGGGGGGAAGCTTCTCTCCAACGTCTACCTCCTGGAGTCTTCTCTCCAACGTCTACCTCCTGGAGTCTTCTCTCCAACGTCTTCCTCCTGGAGTCTTCTCTCCAACGTCTACCTCCTGGAGTCTTCTCTCCAACGTCTACCTCCTGGAGTCTTCTCTCCAACGTCTACCTCCTGGAAGCTTCTCTCCAACGTCTACCTCCTGGAGTCTTCTCTCCAACGTCTACCTCCTGGAAGCTTCTCTCCAACGTCTACCTCCTGGAGTCTTCTCTCCAACGTCTACCTCCTGGAGTCTTCTCTCCAACGTCTACCTCCTAGAAGCTTCTCTCCAACGTCTACCTCCTGGAAGCTTCTCTCCAACGTCTACCTCCTGAAAGCTTCTCTCCAACGTCTACCTCCTGGAAGCTTCTCTCCAACGTCTACCTCCTGGGGCCTGTACTACGAAGCTGGTTCAACCTAACCTGGATATGTTTGAGTTAGCCGGTTGGCCTAATCCAAAACATACGCGCTCTCGCTAAACTGTACTACGACGCTGGTTATCAAGTGGATCACTCAAGCCAGCCGTGTCCTATCTAGTTAGGTGTTCACATGAGAGGGTGGTATCTGGAGCATTCGACCAATCACAAACATGGAGAAGCGTACTGACAGCGCAGCGTCATACTTCCTGAATGAAAAGTGAACTTTAATACTAGTAAAAAATGAAGAAGTTAAACTTTGAACATCCATGACATAAACACTTTATCCAGGATAAAAGCCACAGAGCTGCACCTGCAAGGTGAATACAGCTGGGAACAGAACAAGTGTTTGAATGCGTACATTAACAGGTTTATGATATCACTGCCCCGTCTAAAACACGATCTGACTTTAATTAGGCTACATTTGTCTCGAGTGTTTCGTCAACTTAATGTGTTGCTTAAAATAATACTTCTGCATACAGTATGTGACACTGTGAGTGTTGCACGGCCAGATACGGCTCAACTGACTCTGATAAGAAAATATATGATACATTATGAAGTGATATGCCGCGGACTGTACTTAATGTTACTCTGATCCGGTTACTGATGTTGTGGCAGATATTTCAGTAAGCTTTATTAACGCTAATGTTATAATAGTCAGATTGCTCTGAAGATGGAGCTGATATTCTATTCATGTTCACGTTCACACAGTCGCTGATTTTTGCCGGCCGTCTTTCCTGCAACGGCAGCTTTTCTGTATTTCCTTTCTCCTGTAATATGACTTGATCGCTTTAAACTCCGCACACTGAGCTCTGATTGGTCAGCAGGCGGTGCTTTCACTGAGTTGAGCTCTTAGCCTGCAACCTAACCTGGTTCTGACCAGGTTAGCCGCACAGCATAAGTTACCATGGAGATCTAGCCCGCTAAAAATAGAACCAGCTTCGTAGGACCGGAAAGCCGGAGTTGTCCCTGAATTTAGCCGCTAAGCGAAAATCCTGCTTCGTAGTATACCCCCCTGGAGTCTTCTCTCCAACGTGTACCTCCTGGAGTCTTCTCTCCAACGTCTACCTCCTGGAAGCTTCTCTCCAACGTCTACCTCCTGGAGTCTTCTCTCCAACGTCTACCTCCTGGAAGCTTCTCTCCAACGTCTACCTCCTGGAGTCTTCTCTCCAACGTCTACCTCCTGGAAGCTTCTCTCCAACGTGTACCTCCTGGAGTCTTCTCTCCAACGTCTACCTCCTGGAGTCTTCTCTCCAACGTCTACCTCCTGGAGTCTTCTCTCCAACGTCTACCTCCTGGAAGCTTCTCTCCAACGTCTACCTCCTGGAAGCTTCTCTCCAACGTTTACCTCCTGGAGTCTTCTCTCCAACGTTTACCTCCTGGAAGCTTCTCTCCAACGTCTACCTCCTGGAGTCTTCTCTCCAACGTCTACCTCCTGGAAACTTCTCTCCAACGTCTACCTCCTGGAAGCTTCTCTCCAACGTCTACCTCCTGGAAGCTTCTCTCCAACGTTTACCTCCTGGAAGCTTCTCTCCAACGTCTACCTCCTGGAAGCTTCTCTCCAACGTCTACCTCCTGGAAGCTTCTCTCCAACGTTTACCTCCTGGAAGCTTCTCTCCAACGTTTACCTCCTGGAGTCTTCTCTCCAACGTCTACCTCCTGGAAGCTTCTCTCCAACGTCTACCTCCTGGAAGCTTCTCTCCAACGTCTACCTCCTGGAAGCTTCTCTCCAACGTTTACCTCCTGGAGTCTTCTCTCCAACATCTACCTCCTGGAAGCTTCTCTCCAACGTCTACCTCCTGGAGTCTTCTCTCCAACGTCTACCTCCTGGAGTCTTCTCTCCAACGTCTACCTCCTGGAAGCTTCTCTCCAACGTCTACCTCCTGGAGTCTTCTCTCCAACGTCTACCTCCTGGAGTCTTCTCTCCAACGTCTACCTCCTGGAAGCTTCTCTCCAACGTCTACCTCCTGGAGTCTTCTCTCCAACGTTTACCTCCTGGAAGCTTCTCTCCAACGTCTACCTCCTGGAGTCTTCTCTCCAACGTCTACCTCCTGAGAGGCTTCTCAATACTCAAATTTCCCCTCCTCGACTCCCCTCCTCGGTTCCCCTCCTCGAGACTTAGACCCGCCCACAGGAGATGCGAGCGGAGGACCGAGGAGGGGAACCGAGGAGAGAGGAGCGGAAGCAGCAGACGTTTAAAGAAATGAGAACTCCTCTCCTCTGAGCGGTCATTTTAAAGAGACGTCCGTTCATTATTACCTGGCAACAGCTGCATCAGCTGTCGAGTGTTTTGTCATAGCGCTGTATCTCTGTTAGATCAGCTGAACATTGTTCCCCCACATATTTACTTTGAATTCATTGAGAGTGCGGTATAATGAGACAATAACAGGCTACAGATGCGGACACACACACACAAATATATTTATATAAATATATACAATTTAAAGTATGAGAGCACTCTCATAATAACATAACACAATCAGAGACTGGATATATCCCCCCCCCTCTCTGGTCGCTGAAATGGGGAATTGAAATTACGGGCCAAAAGTTGTATTTACAAGTAGGCCTATTAAAAGTAAGCAGAGGACACCAAACCAACTGAGACCCGTCTGTCCGACGCATTTACGCACTGTACAACACACACACCTACACACTGTACCACACACACCTACACACTGTACCACACACACACCTACACACTGTACCACACACACCTACACACTGTACCAACACACACCTACGCACTGTACCACACACACCTACGCACTGTACCACACACACCTACACACTGTACAACACACACCTACACACTGTACCACACACACACCTACGCACTGTACCACACACACCACCTACACACTGTACAACACACACCTACCACACCTGTACCACACACACCTACACACTGTACAACACACACCTACACACTGTACCACACACACCTACACACTGTACAACACACACCTACCACACTGTACCACACACACCTACACACTGTACCACACACACCTACACACTGTACCACACACACCTACACACTGTACCACACACACCTACACACTGTACAACACACACTATACCACACGCACCTCACTGTACAACACACACCTACACACTGTACCACACACACCTACACACTGTACCACACACACCTACACACTGTACCACACACACCTACACACTACCACACACACCTACACACTGTACCACACACAACCTACAGCTCCTAAAGCATAAGCCGTTTGTGTATTTTATTTGGTTGAGCACTAAATGCTCTGAGAAACATCTGGACTCTTTGTTTGTAGATATCTACTAAACTAAAGCAAAGAGAGTCGGCCTGTGATATCTATGATACACACTGCTCTGCTTTCTGCACGGACCTCTCAGCTGTTCTCTCTGGAAACATTGCGACGCGATGAAAGCAGTTTCTAAAATAATATCCAGGGGATGCATGCAGAGCTGTCATTGGCTGAGATCAGTCCGGCCGTGCGTCACGCCTCCACCGTTCCCGGAAATGCATCCGTGGAGGAGCCGTGGAGGAACCATCAGTGTATCCTCGGTTAGAGCTCCTCCAGAGAGCCTCCTCGACGCTCGATGCTCGGTCCTCGGTGTGCATTTAGAGAAATGAGAAGTCCTTCAAAATGGCGCGCTGAAATTCATTTCCGGGTCACTACCGAGGACCGAGGAGTCGAGGAGGGGACATTTGAGTATTGAGAAGCCTCTCTGGAGTCTTCTCTCCAACGTTTACCTCCTGGAGTCTTCTCTCCAACGTTTACCTCTCTGGAGTATTCTCTCCAACGTCTACCTCCTGGAGTCTTCTCTCCAACGTTTACCTCTCTGGAGTCTTCTCTCCAACGTCTACCTCCTGGAGTCTTCTCTCCAACGTTTACAGCTTACCTCTTCTGGAGTCTTGCTCCTCCAACGTCTACCTCCTGGAGTCTTCTCTCCAACGTCTACCCTCTCTGGAAGTCTTCCTCTCCAACGTCTAACCCTGAGTCTCTCTCCAACGTCTACCTCGGAAGTCTTCTCTCCAACGTCTTACCTCCTGGAGTCTTCTCTCCAAACGTCTACCTCCTGGAAGCTTCTCTCCAACGTCTTCCTCCTGGAGTCTTCTCTCCAACGTTCTTACCCTCCTGGAGTCTTCTCTCCAACGTCTACCTCCCTGGAGTCTTCTCTCCAACGTCTACTTCCTGGAAGCTTCTCTCCAACGTCTACCTCCTGGAGCTTCTTCTCCAACGTCTACCTCCTGGAAGCTCTCTCTCCAACGTCTACCTCCTGGAGTCTTCTCTCCAACGTCTACCTCCTGGAGTCTTCTCTCCAACGTCTACCTCCTGGAGTCTTCTCTCCAACGTCTACCTCCTGGAGTCTTCTCTCCAACGTTTACCTCCTGGAGTCTTCTCTCCAACGTTTACCTCCTGGAAGCTTCTCTTATTTATAGACGTTCTCCAGCATCTGGGATATGTTGTAAATGTAGTATCTTTTGAATTTACACACGACAACTATTGTCTGTCCGTCCACTGAGACAAATGTAGAATGTGTGATATTATATATCAAATCAAATCAAATCAAGTCCTCAGACCCTCTGTCCTCAGACCCTCTGTCCTCAGACCCTCTGTCCTTAGACCCTCTGTCCTCAGACCCTCTGTCCTTAGATCCTCTGTCCTCAGACCCTCTGTCCTCAGACCCTCTGTCCTCAGATCCTCTGTCCTTAGATCCTCTGTCCTCAGACCCTCTGTCCTCAGATCCTCTGTCCTCAGACCCTCTGTGCTCAGACCCTCTGTCCTCAGACCCTCTGTCCTCAGACCCTCTGTGCTCAGACCCTCTGTCCTCAGACCCTCTGTCCTCAGACCCTCTGTCCTCAGACCCTCTGTCCTTAGACCCTCTGTCCTCAGACCCTCTGTCCTTATATGAATACACTTTGATTGATTTTCTGCAGATATTCAGATGTAAATTCCTCCGATGTCTCCTCCATCATCCAGTCGTTATAGATATCATTTATACACGTGCGATCTCAAATGAAAAGCAGAGAACTGATCCTTCCTGATGATGATGATGATGATGATGATGATGATGATGATGATGATGATGATGATGATGATGATGATGATGATGATGATGATGATGATGATGATGATGATGATGAAGGAGTTTCCTGACTGACAGCTGAAAAACTCAGAGAGACGACTTCATGATTTATTAATGTTTCAGTTTTAATTAACCGCTGACCTGTTTGTGAGCGTCTCGGCGTCAGTGTGAAGATCGGGTCAATGTGAAGACACGATCATACTGCAGGGCATTATGGGTATTAGTGTAAAGGCTCAGGTGTCACCTGAACGCTGATCTGGGGTCAGCGTTTTAAATCCCCCGACATCGCCGGGATTAAAGGAGCCGCCAAAACTGAATAAATGTGACGACCGCTCTGAAGGGCATCTACGTGACTGACACACACACACACACTCTCACACACATGCACGCACACACACACACACTCACACGCACACACACACGCACACACACATGCACACAGACACACACACACATGTACACACACACACACACACATGCACACACACATACACACACTCACACGCACACATGCACACACACACACACACACACACACACCCTGCTCTGTGTGCCGTTGCCATGGCATCGGGCTGCAGGATGGAGGAATTCTCCAGGATCCTCTCATACGTCACTCCCCCCATCTCCCCCCTCATTCACACCCATCATCTCTCACTCTGCCTCCCCCTCTCAGCAGCTTCTCTTCATCCCTCCCTCCTCTTCTTCATCCGTCTCTACACTTTTATTATGTTTTATATAATTCAAACTCTCCATTCAATCTGCCATGCTTCCTTTTCCTTCTCCATGCACCTTACTCCCATCACGACGCCCCCTCCTCTTCTTCATCCGTCTCAAGCTACCCTCTCCATTTCTCAAGATTCAAGGCTCTTATTGTCATGTGTGCATTAGCTACAGTGTATCAATGAACATCTGAGGCTCCTCCTCCAACAGTGCAACACAATAACACGGATACAATAGTTAAAATAGTGCAATTTGCTGAAACACCTATTTTCACCCTCCGTCTGAAACGAGAGCTCGGTCTAAATCCTAAGGTAAATTCAGAGAAAAAGTGAAATGCTTGGAAAAAAGTGAATTTTTTTTAATAATAGTGGAAATCTGAGAAAAGTTCAAAAATTGAACATCTGTTGAAACATTCAAATGTATATTTTTCATCCGTCTCAAACTACCCTCTCCATTTGCTGCAACACCTATTTTCACCCATGTACAAAGTTACATTTTGAATTTAAAGGGGACCGATCATTCAAAATGCCCTTGTGTACGTCTTTTATACATGAATATGTGTGTCCGGTGTTCCAGGGAACTCACCAAGTGTCAGAAAACACAACCCTCTCTATTTTCCTCCATACCCAAATCTCTAAAAACGGGGCTACAACGGATCTGATACAGACTGATACAGATTTGAAAATTCTCTGACGTCAGGAATGAGGAACTCCGCCTATATGGGCAACTCTCCATCAGGGGAATGTGGGGTTGGGCCACGGCCGGCCATTGCCGCTCGAAAGCGCTGGAGATGCTGTAGTACATATGCCAGGCCTGTAGGTGGTGCTGTAGTCTGCCACAAAAGCAGCGAAGAAGACTTCTCAGAATCAGCCCCTGCAAAAACAGGGCTGGATAGAGCAAATAGAGCTAAATGAGGCATGGCTAACATGCAGGATCTGTTTGGTATTTTGAAAAAAAAACGTCACAGACATGTTTTATAGAGGTATGGCCCTACAATATGTGTTTCAAATATAGCATGATAGGTCCACTTTAAGTGGAATTCTGTGAACAAATGTTTTTTTTGAAAAAAGTAAAAAGATTTGAAAAAAGTGAAATTCATTTTTTCTAAAGTGACATTTTTCAATAAAAGTGGATTTCTGAGAAAAAAATTGAAAATCTGTTCAAATTCAAGCGTAAATTCAAATGTATATCTTTCAACCCTCTCCATTCAATCTGCCTTGCTTCCTTTTCTTCTCCATGCACCTTCCTCCCCCCCCACTGAGGGTCAGGCAGTGAAGTCACACCCTGCAGGAAACAGAGACGTCTCATGAGGAAAAAAGACTAAACCCCGGGCTGTTTTCCGTCTCCTCACCCCATCATCCTTGTTTCATCTTCTTCTGTCTCAGTTTTCACCTCTTCTTTCTGTCGCTGTTCTCTCAACATGTTTTATTCCCACAAACCAAAACTCTAATAATAATAAAGTCATATATAGATTCCCCTGTTTGATCTTGTTCTGGATTATACGACGAGAGAAAGACACCAGCTGACAGAGGATGAGGAGGAATGAGTTGAAATAACCTGTTTAGCCCAGAGCCTGTTTTTCTGGTCTCAGGCTCCATATTTTCTAAAAGGGTTAAATTAATAATGTTTTTCCTCAAAGCAAGGATAAACCTGTGAGTTGGATGTAGAAGAGTCAGAATCAATATAGATGTTTTTTTATTTTAAAGAACATTCAGATTGAACATGGAAAAAACTGTAAATTATAGTGTCCGTCCAAAAAAATAGTTTTACTTATAATGAAAAGTACCCTTGGATGATGGTTGGTAAGGTAGACTAAAAGCTTTAGGAATCCAAAGTACAACATATAATAAGTACCCTGTATCAAGACTGATGCAAAACAAGTGACATTTTACCTTTTTAGACAGATTTAGCAAAAAAAACTCCACCTCTGAGGTGATTTGGGTGGAAATGGGTGTTTTACCGTTTCTCTGGAACCCATTGGTCGATTTTGGTGATTGACATCTCTTTCTAACCGTTAGAGCCAATAGAATCGAAGGGGAATCTCCCCACTCACACACATGCTAAAACAAAAAGGTGGGGGCTTCGCGCACCCAGTTTTGCTCCAGAGTGAAGCTGTCTCTCGCTCTGACTTCCAGAAACGGAAAAGCAGGTTTATTTCTCATGGATTATCAGAAATCATTCAAAGGGACACATTGGATTAACCTATGGATTAACTTCAGCAGCGATTTTATCGTTTTAATGCCATTGAAGACCACTTTTGACCAGACTACGACACAGATGAGCCATGTTAGCGTTTTTAGCTACCTGGCGCCACATGTTTTGATGTGTGTTCTTGTTATTATCTCCGAGAGTTCGCATTATTGAGTGATAAGCAAAAACACATGGGTTTGCTGTCCTGGCTCCAAGATGGTGGAATGAGCTCCCCATTGACATCAGGACAGCAGATAGCTTGCACATCTTCCGGCGCAGACTGAAAACTCATCTCTTTCGACTCCACTTCGAGCGTTAGAACTATTAACGAAGCACTTTTATACTAATAAAGGACTGGCTTACCTAAAGCCAGTTGAGTAGCACTTGAAATGTTTGGCTCTATGAAACCTGATGTACTTTATGATTCTGTTTTCTTCAAGGTTGTGTCTTCCTGGTCGAATGTACTTATTGTAAGTCGCTTTGGATAAAAGCGTCAGCTAAATGCAATGTAATGTAATGTAATAATGAGGATACCCCTCGATTCTGTGTCCCCTCACGATGTGAAACGATGGGTTGGATATGCACCAAAGATAAATATTAAGGTTTAGTGAGTACATTTTGGTGCCGTCATCTGTTAGCATTTTTCGCTCGTTGCTAATTCAGAGGCTCAGCGTTAGCATTGTGGGTTTCTTTTTGATTTAAAAAAAAAAAAGATCAGTTAGATGAGTTTCTTCCCGTTACATGGATATAAACATTCATAGTTTATTAAATGAACATGCCCTCAGACACTGTTTCCTGCAAGATGTTGCGGGAGGGCCCCGGTACTGGGGTCTCTCGGGCTTAACAGGTTAAGTTGAGACACTACAGGAAAATAAGGTAAACATAATGAATACCACTTTTATAAACCACCAGACTCAGAGACAGTTTCATCCCAGAGGCAAAGAACATTCATCTGTTTGCATCTCATATCAATATTCCAATAGCACTATTTCTATTATATTGTATTTGTATTTATTGCATTTGTATCTGTGTTATTGTGTTGCTCTGTTGGAGGAGCCTGTGACCTCAGATTTTCATTGTCATATCTACACTCTAGCTATGTACAAATGACAATATAAGCCTTGAATCTTGCATTTTGATTATTTTTTAATTCCCCAGTTGATTACAAATATTAAGACAATTAATTGTAGGGGAGGAAGGTGCATGGAGAAGAAAAGGAAGCAAGGCAGATTGAATGGAGAGGGTAGCTTGAGACGGATGAAAGATATACATTTGAATTTACGCTTGAATGTAATATGTAATAAAAACAGACCCTGGGATCTCAGGCAATAGCTACTTGCCACTCTCTGTGAGATGTATAAGTTGGTAGTTTACCCAACATGGCTTTGTAAATGAACATGTACCAATGACTGAGCCTCCGAACAGTTAGTGAAGGCAGACCTGCCATGGCATACAGCAGTGTTTCTCAAACTTGTTCATACCAAGGACCACTTAACCAATAAAAAAACACTCGCGGACCACCTAACTCCACAAATATCCCAAAACACATCGTTTTTCTAGAACAGATTATAAATCACCTGAAAATGGTACAAACAAGTGGCAACATGTGTGACGAATGTGTTGCCCTGGGCTTTATCATGCAATAGAAAGTGAAATTTAAGCTTGTTCCATTGCGGAGATATTCCCGCGAGAGTGCTGAAAACTGAAATGTATTTATTTCAAATGTGAAATGTTACAAATATATACGCACGGACCACCAGTGGTCCGCGGACCACACTTTGAGAAGCACTGGCATACAGGGTACAGTGAGGAGTAATTGCTTTACAGTTAGTGACAAATCTCAGCGCACTGTGATACGCAGCATCTAACTTGTTCAGGCAATGGGCAGGTGCATTCATATACATCAGATCACCAGAGTCCAGCACAGGTCAAAAGGTCACAGAGCCTTTTCCTGGCCTCAAGCGAGAAACAGGACTTGTTCCTGTAGAAGAAACCTAGTCTAACCCTCAGCTTTTTAAGCAGGTTATTGACATGAAGTTTAAAAGTGAGACAGTCATCAAGACAGATACCAAGGTATTTGTAACAGGTAACCACTCCAAGTACTTGTCCTTGCATAGTAACAATATCTAAAACAGGCTATGGTGTCTTTTTAGCTTTAGAAAAGAGCATTACCTTGGTTTTATCAACATTTAAAAGAAGCTTTAGTTCAGCATCATTTACATAATGATCCACATAAACAGGTACCAACAGCTTCCCATTGAGTCGCATCCAACCGAGCTTTAAAAACATTTAGTGGCACCAGATTGCTCAGTTTCCATTTAATTTGCAGACTATTCCAAGACAGGGGAGCTGCGCATCTAAAGCTGTCTTCCCTAAGACAGTCCTAGCAGTTGGCACATTTAATAAAACCACAGCATGCGATCTCAGGCAGTAGCCACTTACACTTCACCCTGAGATCAGGGAGCAGATATGAGATGGTAGTTTCCCTAACATGGCTTTGTAGGTGATGTACCAGTGACTGAGCCTCCGTGCAGTTAGTGAAGGCAACCTGCCCTTGCATACAGGGTACAGTGATGCGTTAATGCTTTACAGTGTGTCACAAATCTCAGTGCGCTGTGATACGCAGCATCTAACTTGACCAGGCAATGGGCAGGTGCATTCATATACATCAGATCACCAGAGTCCAGCACAGGTCAAAAGGTCACAGAGCCTTTTCGTGGCCATAAGCGAGAAACAGGACTTGTTCCTGTAGAAGAAACCTAGCCTAACCCTCAGCTTTTTAAGCTTCATTGACATGAAGTTTAAAAGTGAGACAGTCATCAAGCCAGATACCTAGGTATTTGTAACTGGTAACCACTTTGAGTACTTGTCCTTGCATAGTAACAATATCTAAAGCAGGCTCTGGTGTCTTTTTAGCTTTAGAAAAGAACATTACCTTGGTTTTATCAACATTTAAAAGAAGTTTAGTTCAGAGAGCTGAGTCTGAATAATGTTAAAAACAGCCTGTAATTTAACACCAGCCTCCTGAATGGAGGGACCTGCACAGAACATCACGGTATCATCCGCATACAAATGTAAAGTAGCTTCATCCACATTTTCACCTAAACTGTTGATATGGAGAATAAAAGTGGACCTAAAACAGAACCTTGAGGAACACCATTAGCAATGTTTAACCACTCAGAAGACAGCCCATCAAAGTGAACACATTGGGACCTTTCAGAGAGGTAGTTCAGAAACCACCCACTGCATGGCTGGATATGCCGATACTGAGTAGCCTCTGCTTTAAGATGTGATGATCGACGGTGTCAAACGCTTTTGAAAGGTCAATAAATAGAGCTGCACAACTCTGCTTATCATCTAAGATACTCGTAATATCATTCACCACTTTCATTGTGGCAGTGATGGTGCTGTGTTGCTTTCTGAAGCCTGACTGATGTTTGGACAGGATCTCATTTGTACATAAAAACTCCTTTACCTGTTCACTCACTAAGCGTTCGAGCACCTTAGCCAGAACTGACAACTTAGAGATTGGCCTATAGTTATTTAATAAGGTGGCCTCCCCTCCTTTTAGCAAAGGCAGGACATACGCTGACTTCCACAATTTTGGAATTGTGTTAGTGCTGAGGGAGAGGTTAAAAAGAGTAGTGAGAGGAGGAGCAATAAAATCTGCAGCTATCTTTAAAAAGAAAGGTTCTACGTTGTCCGGGCCGGCCGGTTCCTTAGGATCTAGCTTAGATAAGGCTTCACGAACAACATCAACAGTAAAAGGAGTAAAACTGAAAGGGATTTCCAGACCACATTGTTCTGAGTCACGGATTGGGGTGTTCACAGAAGCAGAGTTAGTCACAGAATGAAACAGAGAGCCACAGGACACAAAATGCTCATTAAAGAAATTTAGCATAGTAGCCCTGTCCGATATAGAGCCAGATGCTGTGGTAAGGCACGGAGGTAGCTCATTACGGATATCGCCGGTGGATATCGATTTTTATGGCTTTCCAACATTTCCTAAGATTATTTAGGTTTTCTGTGGTAATTGACAGATAGTACTTTGATTTAGCACTTTTGACATGTGAAGTGAAGCTATTCCTTAGCTGCCTAAAACGCAGCCATTCTACCTCTGAGCCTGATCTCCTAGCCTTTGCCCAGGCCTTGTCTCTCTCATGAAGGAGACTGGACAGATTAGCAGAGAACCAAGGATTGTCTCGTCCCTTTACTCTAACTCTACGCAGGGGTGCATATCTATCAATGATCTCCATAAAACCAAGATAAAAATAAGACCATGCGGTTTCCACATCAGCACACAGATCGATTTTACCCCAATCAAACCCAAACAGATCATGAACAAAACCCTGCTCCACAAAATGTTTTTTGTCTCTCTTAATGATAATGCAAGGTTTAACCTTTTGGACCTTAGTGTCCCTAATTGTGGCTACAACACAGTGATCACTCACATCATTTGCAAATACTCCCACAGATGAGTATTTGTGGGGAACATTAGTTAGAATGAGATCAATTAGGGAGGATTTATTAGGAGACTTAATATTAGGACGAGTAGGACTGTCAACAATCTGAGTAACATTTAAAGAGATACAAAGGTTTTTAAAATCCTCTGACACTGTAGTTAACCAATCCCAGTTAAAATCTCCAAGTAGCACTATTTCCTTGTAGTCTAGTTGCGATAAAAGATTTGCTAGTGAAGACAAGGAGTCTTTGACAGCTGAGGGGGGTCTGTAACAGCCCACCACCATGACCTGTTGACCCTTTGCCACTTGTATAATTATGGCTAAAAATTCGAATTGCTTACTGATAGATTTGGAAACTAATGTGGTTACACTGAACTTATTCTTAACATAAATGGCAACGCCACCACCTTTATAAGGCCGGTCGGTACGATACACATTAAAACCATTTAAGGCAATGTCAGAGGCCAAAATAGATTTGTTTAGCCATGTTTCTGATAAAACAATGACGTCAGTGTCAGTCGAGCCCAGATACGGACAAAATCTAGTTTACCTAACAGACTGCGCACATTCAAGTGGATGAAACCCAACCCAGACCTAGCTTTAAAATCAGCAGGAGTAGCGATCTGACTACTACTACAGGGCGGACCAGGGTTAGGTTGTACATTTCCTGACAGTAATAACAACAACAAAACTAGGCATCTTTTCCTCTTAAACGACACAAATACATTGTCATCTACTTTAGAATCACCGGAAAAGTCTGCGAGTGTCAAGGAGAGACTCTGAGGCATGAACGCAATTTCACGACACAGATAGTGTTCTCAAAAAATAAAGACTTTACTGGAATTTAGCACAGTAATCAAAACAAGGAAAACAAATATCTTCTTTCGAGGAAAACTAGCAAGTGATCAATGAGGTAGATCCGTGGGAAGTCCGTGAGGTAATCAGGAACGTGGGTCATAGTAAGACAACGAACTGACAATGAACAGGAGGCAGCTACCACAATATATACACAGGTAGAGGGGACACAGGTGGAAACAATCAGGGCGGGGAAAACAATCAAGGACGCAGGAGACAGAAGGGGGCGGGGAGCGTGGAGGCCTGAAATGAGAGGGATGATTAATTAAGGGAATAAACATAAAGCACAGGGCAAAGGGACATGACAAAACTAACATAAAGAATACACTTTCACTATTAGTTTCCTAGACATGACAGCGAGAGTGTGATTTGAGCTTAAGAAGCAGTCCTGAAGAACCATCATCGCAGGAAAACAAAAAAGACAAACACATTTTGTCGAGCAGATTGTCTGTGACAAGGCAACCGGTAATTGTTTGTGTGGCACTCCCGATCCTTTGCAGGGGATGCCCACTGCGGGTGGCAGAACAGACCTGAATCCAGTAGACTTCTCAGGATGACTAGAGATCTTCTCACCGTCCAAGACAGCCGAAAGGCACAGCAGAGCCACGATAGTGGCCATTTCCCCAGGCCAGCACAGCATCCACGATGTTCCCTTCCCGGTATGAAGTGAAGCGGCGTCACTCACCGAGCCCGGGGCACTGGAGGTGGGAGGCCCGGAGATGCAGGGCTGAAATTATTATTACAAGTTTTCTGAAATGTTATGTTTAAATATGCAAACGAGGCATTATCTGACGCTATTTCTAGTGGCTTTAGGAGAATCTGAATATAATACAGACATTATATTAATCATGCATTAATATCTTAATAAAATCAACACACCTCAGTTTATATGGTAAAATACATGTAGTACAATGAGCACATTCAGTAACCTGTTCAGGAGGGGCTGCAGACCAGTTATTCCCTCGATGGATTTAAACTAGAGGAAAGATGATCCATCGCTTTAGAAGATCCAGATGAAGATGTTCTCACTAAATATCTGCATTATGATGTGTGGGACGGATGGGTCCAACCAACAGGACTTTAACTCCTCAGATGCTGTTGGTGAACGTGTG
>NW_022991362.1:0-51758 GCF_902827175.1 Gymnodraco acuticeps
AAACACTGAAACACAAAGCCTCATTGAAACACTGAAACACAAAGCCTCATTGAAACACTGAAACACAAAGCCTCATTGAAACACTGAAACACAAAGCCTCATTGAAACACTGAAACACAAAGCCTCATTGAAACACTGAAACACAAAGCCTCATTGAAACATTGAACACAAAGCCTCATTGAAACACTGAAACACAAAGCCTCATGAAACACTGAAACACAAAGCCTCATTGAAACACTGAAACACAAAGCCTCATTGAAACACTGAAACCCAAAGCCTCATTGAAACACTGACAACAAGCCTCATTGAAACACTGAAACACAAAGCCTCATTGAACAGAAACACAAAGCCTCATTGAAACACTGAACACAAAGCCTCATTGAAACACTGAAACACAAAGCCTCATTGAAACACTGAAACACAAGCCTCATTGAAACATTGAAACACAAAGCCTCATGAAACACTGAAACCAAAAGCCTCATTGAAACACTGAAACACAAAGCCTCATTGAAACACTGAAACACAAAGCCTCATTGAAACACTGAAACACAAGCCTCATTGAAACATTGAAACACAAAGCCTCAATGAACATGAAACACAAAGCCTCAATGAACACTGAAACACAAGCCTCATTGAAACACTGAAACACAAAGCCTCATTGAAACACTGAAACACAAAGCCTCATTGAAACACTGAAACACAAAGCCTCATTGAAACACTGAAACACAAAGCCTCATTGAAACACTGAAACAACAAAGCCTCATTGAAACACAAAGCCTCATTGAAACACTGAAACACAAAGCCTCAATGAACACTGAACACAAAGCCTCATTGAAACACTGAAACACAAAGCCTCATTGAAACACTGAAACAAAAGCCTCATTGAAACACTGAAACACAAAGCCTCATTGAAACATTGAAACACAAAGCCTCAATGAACATGAAACACAAAGCCTCATTGAAACACTGAAACACAAAGCCTCAATGAAACTTGAAACACAAAAGCCTCATGAAACATTGAAACACAAAGCCTCATTGAAACATTGAAACACAAAGCCTCATTGAAACACAAAGCCTCATTGAAACACTGAAACACAAAGCCTCATTGAAACATTGAAACACAAAGCCTCAATGAAACATTGAAACACAAAGCCTCATTGAAACATTGAAACACAAAGCCTCAATGAAACACTGAAACACAAAGCCTCATTGAAACACTGAAACACAAAGCCTCATTGAACATTGAAACACAAAGCCTCAATGAAACACTGAAACACAAAGCCTCATTGAAACATTGAAACACAAAGCCTCATTGAAACATTGAAACACAAAGCCTCATTGAAACATTGAAACACAAAGCCTCATTGAAACACTGAAACACAAAGCCTCATTGAAACACTGAAAACACAAAGCCTCATGAAACATTGAACACAAGCCTCAATGAAACACTGAAACAAAGCCTCATTGAAACACTGAACCAAAGCCTCATTGAAACACTGAAACACAAAGCCTCATTGAACACTGAAACACAAAGCCTCATTGAAACACTGAAACAAAGCCTCAATGAAACACTGAAACACAAAGCCTCATTGAAACACTGAAACACAAAGCCTCATTGAAACATTGAAACACAAAGCCTCATTGAAACACTGAAACACAAAGCCTCATTGAAACACTGAAACACAAAGCCTCAATGAAACACTGAAACACAAAGCCTCATTGAAACACTGAAACACAAAGCCTCATTGAAACTTGAAACACAAAGCCTCATGAAACCTTGAAAACACAAAGCCTCAATGAAACACTGAAACAAAGCCTCATTGAAACACTGAAACACAAAGCCTCATTGAAACACTGAAAAACACAAGCCTCATTGAAACATGAAACACAAAGCCTCATTGAAACACTGAAACACAAAGCCTCATTGAAACATTGAAACACAAGCCTCATTGAAACACTGAAACACAAAGCCTCAATGAAACATTGAAACACAAAGCCTCATGAACATGAAACCACAAAGCCTCATTGAAACACTGAAACACAAAGCCTCAATGAACACTGAACACAAAGCCTCATTGAACACTGAAACACAAAGCCTCAATGAAACCTGAAACACAAAGCCTCATGAACACTGAAACACAAAGCCTCATGAACACTGAAACACAAAGCCTCATTGAACATTGAACACAGCCTCATTGAAACTGAAACACAAAGCCTCATTGAAACATTGAAACACAAAGCCTCAATGAAACACTGAAACACAAAGCCTCATTGAAACACTGAAACACAAAGCCTCATTGAAACACTGAAACACAAAGCCTCATTGAAACACTGAAACACAAAGCCTCATTGAAACACTGAAACACAAAGCCTCATTGAAACACTGAAACACAAGCCTCATTGAAACACTGAACACAAAGCCTCATTGAAACATTGAAACACAAAGCCTCATTGAAACACTGAAACACAAAGCCTCATTGAAACACTGAAACACAAAGCCTCATTGAAACACTGAAACACAAAGCCTCAATGAAACACTGAAACACAAAGCCTCATTGAAACATTGAAACACAAAGCCTCAATGAAACATTGAAACACAAAGCCTCAATTGAACACTGAAACACAAAGCCTCATTGAAACACTGAAACACAAAGCCTCATTGAAACACTGAACACAAAGCCTCATTGAACACTGAAACACAAAGCCTCTTGAAACCTGAAACACAAAGCCTCATTGAAACACTGAAACACAAAGCCTCATTGAAACACTGAAACACAAAGCCTCATTGAAACACTGAAACACAAAGCCTCAATGAAACACTGAAACACAAAGCCTCATTGAAACACTGAAACACAAAGCCTCATTGAAACACTGAAACACAAAGCCTCATTGAAACACTGAAACACAAAGCCTCATTGAAACATTGAAACACAAAGCCTCAATGAAACACTGAAACACAAAGCCTCATTGAAACACTGAAACACAAAGCCTCAATGAAACATTGAAACACAAAGCCTCATTGAAACACTGAAACACAAAGCCTCATTGAAACACTGAAACACAAAGCCTCATTGAAACATTGAAACACAAAGCCTCATTGAAACATTGAAACACAAAGCCTCATGAACACTGAAACACAAAGCCTCATTGAAACATTGAAACACAAAGCCTCAATGAAACATTGAAACACAAAGCCTCATTGAAACACTGAAACACAAAGCCTCATTGAAACATTGAAACACAAAGCCTCAATGAAACACTGAAACACAAAGCCTCAATGAAACATTGAAACACAAAGCCTCATTGAAACATTGAAACACAAAGCCTCAATGAAACACTGAAACACAAAGCCTCATTGAAACACTGAAACACAAAGCCTCATTGAAACATTGAAACACAAAGCCTCAATGAAACATTGAAACACAAAGCCTCATTGAAACATTGAAACACAAAGCCTCAATGAAACACTGAAACACAAAGCCTCATTGAAACACTGAAACACAAAGCCTCATTGAAACACTGAAACACAAAGCCTCATTGAAACACTGAAACACAAAGCCTCATTGAAACACTGAAACACAAAGCCTCATTGAAACACTGAAACACAAAGCCTCATTGAAACACTGAACACAAAGCCTCATTGAAACACTGAAACACAAAGCCTCATTGAAACACTGAAACACAAAGCCTCATTGAAACACTGAAACACAAAGCCTCATTGAAACACTGAAACACAAAGCCTCATTGAAACACTGAAACACAAAGCCTCATTGAAACATTGAAACACAAAGCCTCATTGAAACATTGAAACACAAAGCCTCAATGAAACACTGAAACACAAAGCCTCATTGAAACACTGAAACACAAAGCCTCATTGAAACACTGAAACACAAAGCCCTCATTGAAACCTGAAACACAAAGCCTCATTGAACACTGAAACACAAGCCTCATTGAAACACTGAAACACAAAGCCTCATTGAAATTGAAACACAAAGCCTCAATGAAACACTGAAACACAGCCTCAATGAAACACTGAAACACAAAGCCTCATTGAAACACTGAAACACAAAGCCTCATTGAAACACTGAAACACAAAGCCTCATTGAAACATTGAAACACAAAGCCTCATTGAAACATTGAAACACAAAGCCTCAATGAAACACTGAAACACAAAGCCTCATTGAAACACTGAAACACAAAGCCTCAATGAAACATTGAAACACAAAGCCTCATTGAAACACTGAAACACAAAGCCTCATTGAAACATTGAAACACAAAGCCTCAATGAAACACTGAAACACAAAGCCTCATTGAAACACTGAAACACAAAGCCTCATTGAAACACTGAAACACAAAGCCTCAATGAAACACTGAAACACAAAGCCTCATTGAAACACGAACACAAAGCCTCATGAAACACTGAAACACAAAGCCTCATGAAACACTGAAACACAAAGCCTCATTGAAACACTGAAACACAAAGCCTCATTGAAACATTGAAACACAAAGCCTCATTGAAACACTGAAACACAAAGCCTCAATGAAACACTGAAACACAAAGCCTCATTGAAACACTGAAACACAAAGCCTCATTGAAACACTGAAACACAAAGCCTCAATGAAACACTGAAACACAAAGCCTCATTGAAACACTGAAACACAAAGCCTCAATGAAACACTGAAACACAAAGCCTCATTGAAACACTGAAACACAAAGCCTCATTGAAACACTGAAACACAAAGCCTCATTGAAACACTTGAAACACAAGCCTCAATGAAACATTGAAACACAAAGCCTCATTGAAACACTGAAACACAAGCCTCATTGAAACACTGAAACACAAAGCCTCATTGAAACATGAAACACAAAGCCTCATTGAAACATTGAAACACAAAGCCTCAATGAAACACTGAAAACAAAGCCTCATTGAAACACTGAAACACAAAGCCTCATTGAAACACTGAAACACAAAGCCTCAATGAAACACTGAAACACAAAGCCTCATTGAAACACTGAAACACAAAGCCTCAATGAAACACTGAAACACAAAGCCTCATTGAAACACTGAAACACAAGCCTCATTGAAACACTGAAACACAAAGCCTCAATGAAACACTGAAACACAAAGCCTCAATGAAACACTGAAACACAAAGCCTCAATGAAACACTGAAACACAAAGCCTCATTGAAACACTGAAACACAAAGCCTCAATGAAACACTGAAACACAAAGCCTCAATGAAACACTGAAACACAAAGCCTCAATGAAACACTGAAACACAAAGCCTCAATGAAACACTGAAACACAAAGCCTCATTGAAACACTGAAACACAAAGCCTCAATGAAACATTGAAACACAAAGCCTCATTGAAACACTGAAACACAAAGCCTCATTGAAACACTGAAACACAAAGCCTCATTGAAACACTTGAAACACAAAGCCTCATTGAAACACTGAAACACAAAGCCTCAATGAAACACTGAAACACAAAGCCTCATTGAAACACTGAAACACAAAGCCTCAATTGAAACACTGAAACACAAAGCCTCATTGAAACACTGAAACACAAGACCTCAAT
The DNA here is from genome assembly GCF_902827175.1 of Gymnodraco acuticeps. Classification (NCBI taxonomy): domain Eukaryota; kingdom Metazoa; phylum Chordata; class Actinopteri; order Perciformes; family Bathydraconidae; genus Gymnodraco; species Gymnodraco acuticeps. The sequence continues at coordinate 5,581 of NW_022991362.1, forward strand.
GAAACATGAAACACAAAGCCTCATTGAAACACTGAAACACAAAGCCTCATTGAAACACTGAAACACAAAGCCTCATTGAAACACAAAGCCTCATTGAAACACTGAAACACAAAGCCTCATTGAAACACTGAAACACAAAGCCTCAATGAAACACAAAGCCTCATTGAAACACTGAAACACAAAGCCTCATTGAAACACTGAAACACAAAGCCTCATTGAAACACTGAAACACAAAGCCTCATTGAAACATTGAAACACAAAGCCTCATTGAAACATTGAAACACAAAGCCTCAATGAAACACTGAAACACAAAGCCTCATTGAAACACTGAAACACAAAGCCTCATTGAAACACTGAAACACAAAGCCTCATTGAAACACTGAAACACAAAGCCTCATTGAAACATTGAAACACAAAGCCTCATTGAAACATTGAAACACAAAGCCTCAATGAAACACTGAACACAAAGCCTCATTGAAACACTGAAACACAAAGCCTCAATGAAACACTGAAACACAAAGCCTCAATGAAACACTGAAACACAAAGCCTCAATGAAACACTGAAACACAAAGCCTCATTGAAACATTGAACAAAAGCCTCATTGAAACACTGAAACACAAAGCCTCAATGAAACACTGAAACACAAAGCCTCATTGAAACACTGAACACAAAGCCTCATTGAAACACTGAAACACAAAGCCTCAATGAAACCTAAACACAAAGCCTCATTGAAACACTGAAACACAAAGCCTCATTGAAACACTGAAACACAAAGCCTCAATGAAACACTGAAACACAAAGCCTCAATGAAACATTGAAATCCTCGTTTTTAGCATTCCTTTACCTAGCAACACATTCCTTACCTTCAGGTCTAATATTGTTGGATAATGAATATGATGTGTTGGCTTCATCTTGTTGTGGATATTGGTTATTGTTGTTTACAGCTTCTTGTGACGGTTGATCCATTTTTATAGTAAAAACAAGGTTGTTGTTTTCTCGGAAACAGAGCCTGGATGTTGACCTTTTTAAAAGAATGTTGTCAGCTCCTGGAAACATTGCATGCATTTAAAATCCTCTTGAAATCCAATAGTTACTTAAGCTCCCATGTCATGCTCCTCCGGTTCTGACCCGTCCCCTTGTGTTGTTTGGCTCTATGAAACCTGATGTACTTTATGATTCTGTTTTCTTCAAGGTTGTGTCTTCCTGGTCGAATGTACTTATTGTAAGTCGCTTTGGATAAAAGCGTCAGCTAAATGTAATGTAATGTTCTGTAGCTTCTGCATGTGAACGGTCTGCAGAGCCACAAACCCTCAAAGTGGGGTATTCAGCTCAAACTCAACGAGGTCCAGGTAGAGAAAATGTCCCCAAAGGTCCGGAACATCAAAATGTCTAACTTGCTTTATGAATTAGTGTGATATATATATTAAGTAGCTGCAGCTTTATCAACGTCTGCATGTAATCAACTGACTGCCAATCAAATAAAGAAAGTACAATTCAAAAACAACAATATGTATTGTCAATGAACATTGAACTTTACAGATATACAGTAAATACTGTATGTAGGAGCCATGATCAATATTGATTGGTTGGCTTGGGTCACATGGGTATGGGTGGCACTCATTATAATCCTATTCACCTGCGTGAGGTGGATGAGATCCGCCCGGAAATGCTGAAGGCTCTGGGTGTTGAGGGACTGTCATGGTTGACACGTCTCATCAACGTTGCGTGGAAGTCGGACACAGTACCGAAGGAGTGGCAGACCGGGGTGGTGGTTCCCCTTTTTAAAAAGGGGGATCAGAGGGTGTGTGCCAATTACAGAGGCATCACACTACTCAGCCTCCCCGGGAAAGTTTACTCTAAGGTACTCGAAAGGAGGGTCAGGCCGATTGTCGAACCTCAGATTGAGGAGGAACAATGCGGATTCCGTCCTGGTCGTGGAACGACGGATCAGCTTTTTACTCTCGCAAGGATCCTGGAGGGGGCCTGGGAGTACGCTTATCCGGTCTACATGTGTTTTGTAGACTTGGAGAAGGCGTATGACCGAGTTCCCAGGGAGTTACTGTGGGAGGTGCTGCGGGAGTATGGGGTGAGGGGGTCTCTACTCAGGGCCATCCAATCTCTGTACTCCCAAAGCGAGAGCTGTGTCCGGGTCCTCGGCAGTAAGTCGGTCCCATTTCCGGTGAGGGTTGGCCTCCGCCAGGGCTGCACTTTGTCACCAATCCTGTTTGTAATATACATGGTTCGGATTTCGAGGCGTAGTCGTGGGGGAGGGGGTCTGCAGTTTGGTGGACTAAGGATTGCACCACTGCTTTTTGCAGATGATGTGGTTCTAATGGCTTCATCGGTCTGCGACCTTCAGCACTCACTGGATCGGTTCGCAACCGAGTGTGAAGCGGCTGGGAAGAGACCAAGGGGTAGACCTAGGACCAGGTGGAGGGATTATATCTCTTCGCTGGCCTGGGAGCGCCTTGGGATCCCCCAGTCAGAGCTGGTTGATGTCGCCAGGGAAAATAAAGTTTGGGGCTCTCTGCTGGAACTGCTACCCCCGAGACCCGACCACGGATAAGCGGGAGAAGATGGATGGATGGATGGACCTGCGTGAGGTGTGAGTGTGTGGAAGAGAGGGTGACACGGGGCCGTTGTACTTTTTTGTTGACCGCAAGACTACAATTGCTTGGATTATAACAATGTATATGTCTGATCACCGAGTTGTTTAATTAAACTACCGTACTACGAAACAGATTCTCAGATCTCAGCGAGTACTTTTTTTAGTGTGTCATACAACAGCAAACAGGCCCGGCCTCAGCCTCTCAGCGACTTAGTTTGTTTCCCTGCTGTCGCTATATTTGTCAACAAAAAAACAACAACAAGCACAAAAGGCGTAAGGCGATCATCATCAGCGCATGGATTAAGGATCTACTGGATGAGAATGGAGATATGGAAATAATTCACTGAGGTAAGCACTGGCTGTTAATAGAGACTGCAGTTTGGAATCCGCATTCAACGCGGATCACAGCCAGGTAAGCCTTACCGCTGCATGTGCACGTATTCACAGCTGTGTGTCTCTGTATAACTCCGCTCTGTCGCGTGGCCGTCAATGGACAATCGCGCTGCTCTGTTGATGTGGAAATGTGATGCTTTGAAGGAATTGTCTTCCGATCTTTGAGTGTGTTGCAATCAAACGACTGCACTTAGGAAGCTTGAATAATCTAACGGAGAAAATGAGTCAAATAAATGTTGACGTTGAAATGGACTATGGGAAAAGAGAACGCACACTCACTGCGAAGGCATTGGTGAATAACATCGAAAAACTTCAACGGGAACGTAAAACCAGTGTGAACAAAATAAAAGCACTCATACCAGAAATAAAAGCACACATGAGAGAAAGGGGAAATGCCTCACGTGTGCAAACTCATTTAGAGAAATGAATTCAACTGGGTGAAAAGCCATTATCTCACATGACACGTTGATTCCTTTCCTCCCAGAGGATGAGCTGAAGAAACAAGAGGAATGGTTTGCCAGTATCTTGGAATACAGTGAAAGCTTTCAGAGGGATATTAAACAGTGGTTAAAAGAGCCACAAGAGGATTTTACCACAATAACTGCTGCGGTGCCGGATACTCCAACTACATGCAAGAGGATCCAAGTGACAGTGTGTCAAACGTGGAAATCGGAAGAAGAGCAACCCGATCACAACATTCTGCTTTGGGGAAAAAGTCTGCAACTTCTACTGCTTCGTCTGCATGCCGTAAAACAGAGGCTGACTTGGCAGCTTTAATGGCAAGAAATAAACTATTAAAGGACAAACATGAACTGGAGGAAGAGGAGGAGCAAATTAGGAGCAAACTTCAGATGGAGGAGGAACGAATTAGGAGCAAACTTCAGATGGAGGAGGAACGAATTAGGAGCAAACTTCAGATGGAGGAGGAACGAATTAGGAGCAAACTTCAGATGGAGGAGGAACGAATTAGGAGCAAACTTCAGATGGAGGAGGAACGAATTAGGAGCAAACTTCAGATGGAGGAGGAACGAATTAGGAGGAGAAAGGAGCAACTTCAGATGGAGGAGGATATTGCAGCACATGTGGCTAAATTAGATGTGTTGCAAACAGGGAGCATCCTAAGTGGGAAAAGTTCAAAAACAAGGCATTCGGATGGAATGAACTCTTACATCGAACAAAGAAACATTAAACCACAAGTCCTCTACACGGCTAAGGACAATATAAATACTCCACAAATGTTGCTAAACCAAAGGGAGGCTAGCAATGACTTCTTGGAGCCAACAACACGGCCTAATAAGAACATTTCACCTTGGTTCCTTTCCTCAGAGCCAGTATCCCAGAAAAAATCCACTTTGAAACCACAAATGAATTATGGAGATAGCTTGAACGCAAGTGAAGATCAAAACAACATACTGGGCATTATGAGAAAACAAAATGAAATAACCACCCTGTTAACAGCAACGCCTTTCATCCTTGCCAAAGAGAGAGATTCCAGTTTTTGATGGCGACCCGTTAAAATATCACACATTTATGAAGGGTTTTGAGAATGGTGTTGAGAAAAACACAAACAGCTCCAGTGACCGACTCTACTTTCTGGAGCAGTACACTCAGGGTCATCCCAAAGGAAATGTGCTGAAGACAACAAGGAGCAGTTTAGCAAGGAAACACTGGATAAAGTTCTTGATTACTTCTATGTTGATGATTGTCTGGTTTCAGTGGCTACGGAAGAGGAAGCAGTGTCTTGTTATCATGACCTTGTCTCCGTCTGTGCTAAAGGTGGATTTCTGCTTACAAAATGGATAAGCAACAGATGGAATGTTCTAGCTGCAATACCTGAAAGTCACAGAGCTAAGGGCATGAAAGGGTTGGACATGAACAAAGATCTGCTACCTGTGGAGAGAGTACTTGGTGTGGAATGGTGCATTCAGTCTGATACCTTTAAGTTCAGAATTGTTATCAAGGACCGACCACTCACCAGACGAGGAATTCTCTCAACTGTAAGCTCCATCTTTGATCCTTTAGGAGTCTTGAGTCCTGTGCTATTGTCTGCAAAGAAAATCTTAAGGGATCTGTGCAGGAGAGAGCTCAGTTGGGATGACATTATACCTGAGTCAGTTGCTAAGGAGTGGATAAGTTGGCTTCAGGAACTATGCCTGTTGGAAGACTTCCACATCATGAGATGCTTGAAGCCACTGGACTTTGGAGAGTTAACCAGGGCACAGCTGCACCATTTCAGTGACGCAAGTGAGGATGGCTATGGCGTAGTGACTTATCTGCTGTCCCATAATGGAAACTCACACGTACTTAGCGCTTTTGTAATGGGAAAGGCTAGGGTAGCTCCATTGAAGTCTGTTACCATTCCTCGCATGGAACTCATCGCTGCAACAATGGCAAGTCGCTTGGATGTCTTGTGGAGACAAGAGTTACACATAGATCTTCAGGATTCTGTGTTTTGGACAGACAGTGCATCAGTGCTAAAGTATATCAAGAATGAAACTTCTAGATTCAGAATCTTTGTTGCCAACAGAGTCTCAGAAATTCGCAAGGTCTCAAAACCCACTCAATGGAGATTTGTAGACAGTGCCAACAACCCAGCTGATGTGGCCTCAAGAGGTGCTAAAGTGGACGCATTTCTCAAGAACGCAACATGGTTATCAGGTCCACGTTTTCTCCTTCAACCAGAGAGTATGTGGCCTATCAATCCTGAAAATGTCCACCACGTTTCATTAGGTGACCCTGAGGTCAAGAAAGTGGTTGCAGTGAACGCAGTGCAGGCCAGTGAAGAGGTTGATGCTGTGACTTGCATGATCCATTATTTCTCTTCGTGGACTGTTCTGAGGAAGTCCATTGCTTGGATCCTGAGGTTTAAGAGATGGCTCTTGTCTTGCGCCCAGAAGAAGAAACAACTAAACATCACTCTTGCACAATCTGCTCTAGATGTTGAACAACAAAGAAAGATATTGGAGAAAGATATGAGCATTTTCAAGAAGGAGACAGTTTCCAGTTGCCTGTCAGTAGCGGAGCTTGAGAAGGCTGAATTACAAATTATCAAGTTCTGTCAAAGGAAAACGTTTTCTGATGAACTTTCCAGACTGCAAAAGGGCAAAAGTGTTATGGGTTCTAGCCACATTTATAGACTATGCCCACTGGTGGAAGATGATGTCCTAAGAGTTGGTGGTCGACTGAGTAGGTCATCTATGCCCGCAGAGACTAAACATCCCGTCATACTAGCCAATGATTGCCCTATCTCAGAAGTTCTCCTAAGACATATTCATCAAGAAGTTGGACATGGTGGACGTAACCATGTGTTATCTAAGCTGAGAGAGAAATACTGGATCACTGGCGCTAGTACAGCCATACGGAGAGTTCTATCTAAGTGTGTCACTTGTCGGAGACTGAATGCTCAGCCAATGTCCCAACAAATGGCAGATTTACCTTCTGAAAGAGTTACTCCAGACGAACCACCATTTACTCATGTTGGAGTGGATTATTTTGGTCTGTTTGAAGTGAAGAGTAGAAGAAGCCTAGTGAAGAGGTGCGGTGTCATTTTTACCTGCATGGCCATACGAGCAATCCACATTGAAGTGGCACCTTCACTGGACACAGACTCTTTCATAAATGCACTCAGACGCTTTATAGCAAGACGGGGTCAAGTTTTGGAACTGCGTTCTGATAATGGGACAAACTTAATTGGAGCAGAGCGTGAGCTGAGAACAGCCATTGAACAATGGAATCAGTCAAAGATCAATGATGTGCTTCTTCAGAAAGGAATCAAATGGACTGTTAACCCCCCTACTGGCTCTCACCATGGAGGTGCTTGGGAGAGGTTAATCAGGTCAGTGCGGAAAGTCCTCAACTCCACTTTGAATGTGCAAAACCTGGACGAAGAAGGCCTTCACACCGTTCTTTGTGAAGCAGAAGCTATCATCAATAGCCGACCAATTACTAAAGCATCTACGGATCCTAACGACTTGGAGGCATTGACACCAAATCACCTGTTGCAGTTAAAAACCTTACCTTCTTTACCACCAGGAGACTTTCAAAAGGCGGACATGTATGCCCGCAGATGCTGGAAGCAGGTTCAGTACATGTCGGACTTGTTCTGGAAAAGGTGGGTCAAAGAATACTTGCCCCAACTACAGGAACGTCAGAGATGGTCAAGAGTGAAGCACAACCTCATCCCAGGTGATATAGTGCTCATAGTAGACAATACAGCACCTCGTAATTCCTGGGTCATGGGAACATTTCTGCAAACGTTTCCAGACAAAAGAGGATTTGTGCGTCAGGTACGCATTAAACAAAGACCAGCTGCTTCAATCGGCCAATAACTAAGATCTGTCTACTACAAGAGGCTGGAAATGGAGAAAGAGTTGCTGATGTACCTCTGTGACATCTTTTTGACTCTTTTCAACTGACAGAACACAAGGATTATTTTTAACTGAGCCAAGGTGGTGGTACCTTTTGGGCCTAACTGACTTATGACTCGTACACAGAAAAGAAGAAGGAAAACTACACATACATGAACTGCAACTGCATGGACTTGATTACCAAGTTATCATCGTCACATGTCTCCCATTTGAATTGTGAGTAATTATTATGTATACTATCCTAATAATTAGAGGCTGGTGTGTAGGAGCCATGATCGATATTGATTGGTTGGCTTGGGTCACATGGGTATGGGTGGCACTCATTATAGCCCTGTTCACCTGTGTGAGGTGTGAGTGTGTGGAAGAGAGGGTGACACGGGGCCGTTGTACTTTTTTGTTGACCGCAAGACTACAATTGCTTGGATTATAACAATGTATATGTCTGATCACCGAGTTGTTTAATTAAACTACCGTACTACGAAACAGATTCTCAGATCTCAGCGAGTACTTTTTTTAGCGTGTCATACAACAGCAAACAGGCCCGGCCTCAGCCTCTCAGCGACTTAGTTTGTTTCCTGCTGTCGCTACACTGTGATGTGTGTAATGTTCCTCTCGGGCTGCATTTACAAATCAAATAGAGAAAATAAATAAAATAGCTTTTGAAAATATGTGCATCTTAAAAGTGCTTCATTTTAGATAAATAAAATAAAGTGTAGCAGCAGCTTGAGTTTCCTTTTTCTCTGTTAACCGTTTCACATCATGACTTAACAGTTTCAGACGATTATAGAACAATATCAGTCTTTACATCACAACAACTGAACAGTTTTAAAGTCTCTCTTTCTGTTCCTCTTATATTGCAGTCCCTCACTCACTTTGTTCTGTTCAGTGGGAGGGTTGAGCTGGAGCTTATTGTCCTGCCAGGAGTTTAGATCTGGGCTGAAATGGAGTCAGGGCCATTCTCACACACATGCAGGAGCTCAGGGCCGGGCGTTACAGTGGAACTTTCTACTGCAACCCACACACACACACAGTGTGACTGTTACAATGAAGGCTCGATGATCAGCTCACGGCATATAGGTGTAAGCAGGGGTAAAGTGCTATTTTTACAGGTGGTGTGTGGACCTCACATAGGGGGGTCCGGTCCCCCGGGAAGATTTATTTTTAAATATTGAAGTTAAAAGCATCAATCTGGTGCACTTTGAGAGCAAAATGAGAGATCTATGGATACCTCTCTCAACACCCATATGAAACAGAACTGGAAACAGATTCACTTTTTTTTTATGGATATTTTACTAATCACCCTTTTAAACTTTATTCTTGTTTTACTGTCATATAGTATTTCATACCTGTTTTTCATTTATTCTCTTATTTTTTTATAACTATAATGATCATATAAACGTGTGCCTCGGAAATAATTGTTTACATTAATGGTGACCAAAACGTTTGAGACCCACTGAGATAACACTGAGAGTCCTTTAGCTCACTGAGCCTCTCAGTCTGACAGGAGAGGACTCTCCTCCACTTTGTTGTTGAAAAAACTCCTTATATCCGTTAGCGTAGCTCGCTAGCACCAGAAGTAACAACAACAAACTCCGGTACCGGTGCGCTCTCTCTCTCTCTCTCTTTCTCTCTCGCGCACACAAAATGGCTCGTTCCACACACACACACACACACACACACACACACACACACACACACACACACACACACACACACACACACACACACAGACACACACACATACACACACACACACACACACACACACACACACAGACACACACACACACACACACACACACACACACACACACACACACACACACACACACACACACACACACACACACACACAGAGCCGAGCTTTAATGAAACACAGAGACCCAGACGTAATAGTACTGCATCATATTATTTTCGAATCAATAATTTTTCAAATTATGATTTTTTTTTAATCTTTTTTTTTTTATAACCATTTTTCCTCCTGGTCTCTCGCGCCCCCCCCTGGCATGCCTCTGCGCCCCCCCCCCCCCCCTGGCATACCTCTGCACCCCCCCTGGCATACCTCTGCGCCCCCCCCTGGCATGCCTCTGCGCCCCCCCCCCCTGGCATGCCTCTGCGCCCCCCCTGGCATGCCTCTGCGCCCCCCCCTGGCATGCCTCTGCGCCCCCCCCCTGGCATGCCTCTGCGCCCCCCCCCCCCCCCCTGGCATGCCTCTGCGCCCCCCCTGGCATGCCTCTGTGCCCCCCCCTGGCATGCCTCTGCGCCCCCCCCCCTGGCATGCCTCTGCGCCCCCCCCCCTGGCATGCCTCTGCGCCCCCCCCTGGCATGCCTCTGCGCCCCCCCCCTGGCATGCCTCTGCGCCCCTCCCTGGCATGCCTCTGCACCCCCCACTTTGAGAACCACTGCATTAAAGGAACATTTTATAAAAACCCTTTCTGTTATCTCAGGCCTCATCCTGAAAACATTTTCAGAATGTTTCTTGGAGAATGTTCTTCATTTGTTTTCAGGTAACTTTGAGGGAACGTTTTATAAAGAACATCTTTAATGTGTTTCCCAACAACGTCCAAAACACATCCTTACAATGTTGCAGGCAAAACGTTCCACCTTTGTTAACATATCACATTAAAGGAACGTTTTATGAAACACTTTGTCATCTCAGGCCTCAATAACATCCTCTGAATGTTGCAGTTAAAACGTTATGTCTTAGTTAACCTAAACCTTATAGGAACGTTATTTGAAAAAATAAACATCCTAAAAAGGTTATTTGAACATCAGATTAAAACGTTTCTTTAAAACCTTATCAGAACCAATAGGTAACGTTAGCCAAAGTTGTGAGAACGTTCCCCGCTAGCTGGGTACACATGCTGTTTGAGAAACCAACGTGAGTGTTACGTGCCGTAGTGTTTGTGTGTGTCTTTCTCTCTCCCTCTGATTCCCCAGGTGCAGCCTCTCACCAGGTGCAGCCTCTCCCCAGGTGCAGCCTCTCCCCAGGAGCAGCCTCTCCCAGGTGCAGCCTCTCCCCAGGTGCAGCCTCTCCCAGGTGCAGCCTCTCACCAGGTGCAGCCTCTCCCAGGTGCAGCCTCTCCCAGGTGCAGCCTCTCACCAGGTGCAGCCTCTCCCAGGTGCAGCCTCTCCCCAGGTGCAGCCTCTCACCAGGTGCAGCCTCTCCCAGGTGCAGCCTCTCCCCAGGTGCAGCCTCTCCCAGGTGCAGCCTCTCACCAGGTGCAGCCTCTGCAGCCACTCCCCAGGTGCAGCCTCTCCCCAGGTGCAGCCTCTCCCCGGTGCCGCCTCTCCCCAGGTGCAGCCTCTCCCAGGTGCAGCCTCTCACCAGGTGCCGCCTCTGCAGCCACTCCCCAGGTGCAGCCTCTCCCCAGGTGCAGCCTCTCCCAGGTGCAGCCTCTCCCCAGGTGCAGCCTCTCCCAGGTGCAGCCTCTCACCAGGTGCAGCCTCTGCAGCCACTCCCCAGGTGCAGCCTCTCCCCAGGTGCAGCCTCTCACCAGGTGCAGCCTCTCCCCAGGTGCAGCCTCTCCCCAGGTGCAGCCTCTCCCCAGGTGCTCCCAATCCTCAATCAGGGCCTCTCTAAAGGACCTGAGGAAGGCTGCAGTGTTCTCTCTCCTTCTCCTCGGGCTGCATGTGTGCAGCATGTGTAGTGTCCCTGTCTCTGTGTGAGACCTGCTATTAACCTGTATTTTGCTAACTATTAGGAGATGTGCTCGAGTGTATTGTTTTGTTTTAGTCGCTTTCTTTTATATGAAAGTTGTTTTCAGTTTACTTTGCAAATCGGCTGGTGAGTCTCTTTTGTCTATCATTGGTTAATTAAACCTCACTTTGTGGCTTTAGGAGTCAGTTTCCTCTCCTTTTCCTCTCGCCCGGTTATTCTTGTGTTTTGTTACTTCCCTTTGCACCCCTAGTTTAGGAGGGAACGTAACAGTGAGTTTGGAACATTGCACAATATACATCTATTCTAGTAGAGCTCAACAATGGGACTATGATCAGTGGAAATGGCCGTGACCTTTAAAGAACACCTTGTTTTTTTTAAGCGTAAACGGAGAAAGAATCCTCGATGTTGACCTTTAGTCTGAATCCCTTCAAATTCTCCTTTAATGTCAGTTTTCCCAGCACGACTTTCCTTACCTTCAGGTCAAATATTGTTGGATAACACATGATGTACGGCATCAACTTGTTTATTTTGGTTTGCAGATTTTTGTCACGATACATGTGTGTAGTAAAAGCAGAGGTGTGAATAAATCTGGCTAAATCTTATTGGTTGACATTGATTGTATACAGTCTCAAAACACAAATTCATGTACACAAAAATACAAGTAAAATACACAAGCTTCAGTGCTTTTCATTCCACTAGCTTTGAGTGCTGCCGAGTATCTGAACAGTATTCAACCAAAGTTAACCGCTGTTTTGCGTACTACGATTGCGTCTGAAAGTGTGCTATGTGTCGGAGGCGGTGAGCAGGGATATGATCCTCCACATGTAGATCACAAACAGAGGAAACTCATCCGACAGCTGGAAGGCTTGCTCCAGGTGACGGAGGAAAACGGTCTTCTCCGACGCCTCCTCCAAGCGTATTGGTATGTCAGAGTCGAGCAGAAGGTTCTCCACGACCCAGAACAGATAGCAGGAGTTCTGGTGCTCGTCCGCGGGAAACTCTGCCTGCCCCTGAAAGAGAAGGAGGTATTTAATCCAATCTGTTCGAAAAATATCACCGGCTTGAGCTTCAACCTCAGGATCCATGTTTCTGATCCTCTCCAGAATGAAGGTAGTCATCACATACAAAAAAAAGAAATTATGACTTTCTCTCAAATCGAAATTTTCCTAAAAAGTCTGACATTTTCTCAAAATCTCAAAATGTTAACTCTCCCTGGTCCCCGGCTTGAGCTTCATCTCAGGATCCATGTGTCTGTGATCCTCTCCAGAATGGAAGGAGTCATCACATACAGAGCATCAACTAGTTCCTGAACAGTGTCCTTCACATGCTGATATCCAAGAGAGGGAGTTACACAGTCACAAGATGGAGGAATAGAAAGCAGTATTCAATGTTTACTTCAGATTAGCTCCACGTCAGAAATGAGCATGCTTGATGTCTCTCTCCATAGAGGCTGAATCATCATGTTAATCACATAGCTATCATCTGCCTCAAACAGTCCTGATGCTCTTCTAGGTAATCACACATCCTGTCATGAACACAGCTACAGTTGATACCTTTGTTAGCATGCTGCTCTCATGCTGGAAGAGGACACTCAGTATTTTACTAATCCAATCCAACTTTATTTATTTTATAGCACATTTAAAAACAACAGATTTGACCCAAAGTGGTCTATGCTTTTGTTTGCTTTGTACAGCCCTTAGAGCAGGGGTGGGGAACCTTTTTCCTCTCAAGGGCAATTTCAATTTCTTCAACTTCCTCCGAGGGCCGTAGAAATGATTGACCTCTGCTTAAAAATACTGAAATCTCAGCCCTTTCATTTGGAGTTTCTTTCATGCTGTGCAAAGAAAAAGCGACCTCTGAACCCTTGTGTTATGTTCACATTTCGCACCCTTTGGTAATGCTCACATATTTCAGGGTTTGAAAGAAATACAGAACTAAATGCACAATTCCTTATATATATTGTCTTTAACTCATTCCCCAACAATATAAATGAAATATATGATTAGTTTTTGAAAATACTCGAGATCAAATGCAATGGAAGTGTCCATCGTTTTTGGTGATAAAAATGTAATTTATGTTAAAAAAAGATACACTGTAATAAAAACTAAGTTTACATTTTGCTCATGCTTTTCTAGGACTTTTAATCTGTCGTATAATAATCAAAGCCCTGAAGGAAATAAAGCAATTGGAACTCAAGAACCACAGCCAAAAGTATTTAGCTGTGAAATATAGAGAGAATGAAACATCCATATAAATGACATAGAACAGATAAAAACACAAAGCAAATAAAAACAATTAACAGTCACTATTCATAAAATACAGTATATCCGAAAAATATACTGATGGAGTGACGCTGCAGAACATCATGTGAGTCAATGGGCAAGTCCGTGTGTGTGGGGGTCTTCTTGTGGCTGGCTGTGGGGGTCCTTCAGCAGCTGGCTTTGGGGCTCTTCCAGCAGCTGGCTGTGGGGCTCTTCCAGCGGCTGGCTGTGGGGCTCTTCCAGCGGCTGGCTGTGGGGCTCTTCCAGCGGCTGGCTTTGGGGCTCTTCCAGCGGCTGACTGTGGGGCTCTTCCAGCAGCTGGCTTTGGGGCTCTTCCAGCAGCTGGCTTTGGGGCTCTTCCAGCAGCTGGCTTTGGGGCTCTTCCAGCGGCTGGCTTTGGGGCTCTTCCAGCGGCTGGCTTTGGGGCTCTTCCAGCGGCTGACTGTGGGGCTCTTCCAGCAGCTGGCTGTGGGGCTCTTCCAGCGGCTGACTGTGGGGCTCTTCCAGCGGCTGGCTTTGGGGCTCTTCCAGCGGCTGACTGTGGGGCTCTTCCAGCAGCTGGCTGTGGGGCTCTTCCAGCAGCTGGCTGTGGGGCTCTTCCAGCGGCTGGCTTTGGGGCTCTTCCAGCAGCTGACTGTGGGGCTCTTCCAGCAGCTGGCTGTGGGGCTCTTCCAGCGGCTGGCTTTGGGGCTCTTCCAGCAGCTGACTGTGGGGCTCTTCCAGCAGCTGGCTGTGGGGCTCTTCCAGCGGCTGGCTTTGGGGCTCTTCCAGCAGCTGACTGTGGGGCTCTTCCAGCAGCTGGCTGTGGGGCTCTTCCAGCAGCTGGCTGTGGGGCTCTTCCAGCAGCTGGCTGTGGGGGTCCTTCAGCAGCTGGCTGTGGGGTTCTCCAGCGGCTGGCTGTGGGGTTCTTCAGCGGCTGGCTGTGGGGGACTTCCAGCAGCTGGCTGTGGGGCTCTTCCAGCAGCTGGCTGTGGGGGTCTTCCAGCAGCTGGCTGTGGGGGACTTCCAGCAGCTGACTGTGGGGGTCTTCTTGCGGCTGGCTGTGGGGGACTTCCAGCAGCTGACTGTGGGGGTCTTCTTGCGGCTGGCTGTGGGGGTCTTCCAGCAGCTAGCTCAAGTCAAGTTCATCTTCCAATTTGCTGTAAAATTCTGAGTTGACCTCCACATTATCCTCATCTTCAGAAATGTCTTCCTGTTCCACTTCACCGTGTTCTTCTCATGCAGGGGTGGGGAACCTCCGGCCCCCGGGCCGTATACGGCCCGCGAGACCATTTGGTACGGCCCTCGAGGTAATTTATAAACACACGCAAAAAAGAAAAAAATTAAAGAAATCTAGACTGCAAAATAATTAAACAAGCGAGTGCCTGTTTTTCCTGACCAAGGTCAGGGTCCTTGAACACAACACAAGCCTAACGTGTCATCACGTGGTATATGTCTCGTCTGACAGGGGTGCAGTTCTGACGGGGAGCACCAGAGCGCCGCTCCGCTCCGGCTCTTCAGAAACTGCAGTACCTATAAGGAGCCGGACACATGCTGCAGTTCCTGCGTGTCTGTGTCTTTAGTTGAAAACCCAGTGGCGATCTGCTCATCTGTCATACAGTCAATAACTGTGTTGTTATTAGCATCTGGTTAGCTAGCCATGCTAACGAATATAAGAAGCTTTTTCTACAACCAGTGAGGTAAAGGCACATCTTTATATGATCATTATAGTTATAAAACAAATAAGAGAATAAAGTAAACAGGCATAAAATACTATATGACAGTAAAAAAAGTTGTTATTAATAAACAAGACTACAGTTTGAAAGGAGAGTGATTTGTAGAATACCCATAAAGAAAAAGAAAATCTGCTTCCAGTTCTGTTTCATCTGGGTGTTGAGAGATGTATCCAGAGATCTCCTAATGTCACTCTCAAAGTGCACCAGATTGATGCTTCTAACTTCAACATTTAAAAAAACAAATCTTCCCGGGGGAGCATGCCCCCAGGACCCCCCTAGAGGTGGTTAGGTCCCCCCCCCACTTAAATCATGTTCACAGGAGTCTAAATACATTTGCACACATCTTGTGTCCATATCTTTCTGTTTTGGTGGTCATGCCACAACCGTGCACGTGCATGCACGAGTCATGGCAAGATATCTGGATTAAGAGGTCGCTTTTTCTTTGCACAGCATGAAAGAAAGTTGAAATGAGTGGGCTGTGATTTTAGTATTTTTAAGCAGAGGTCAATAATTTGTACGGCCCTCGGAGGATGTTGAAAACATTGAAATGGCCCTTGAGAGGAAAAAGGTTCCCCACCCCTGATCTAATGCATTCCACTCACTCTCATCCATTATTAGCTCCAAGGCTCTGAGCAGAATATCTTCTGGCCATTTTGCTGGTAGATAATTGTAGTTCTGCACTACACTGTAATGTAACCTGCAGCCTCTCTTCCACCTTCTTTAGTCTCTCTGTCTTCTTCCTGTTCATTACTCTCTCTCTCCTCTACTCTTTCTCTTTGTTCAATCTCTCCCTCGTTGCTCACTTTTTGCTCCTCCTCACTTGTCGCTCCTGCCAGTGAATTAAAAGCAATTCAGCAATTTAGTTCATTTCACACGTTTGTTTGCATTCTTTTTTGTGACTGTACCTGCAGTTCCTCCCTGACATCATGTGACTGTACCTGCAGTTCCTCCCTGACATCATGTGACTGTCATGTGACTGTACCTGCAGTTCCTCCCTGACATCATGTGACTGTACCTGCAGTTGCTCCCTGACTTCCTTCTCTCTCTCTGCCTGTTCTGTCTCTTCCTTACCAAAGCTGAGCTTCGACTGACGTAGTCTTTTCATTAGATCTGCGTCAGTGTAAAAAGAAAACAATACAATGTTATATCTTCAATGTTTTACTCAAATTGAAACGAAAGAAAAGCATTACAACGTTTGTTAAAAGGTAATCCTTCTGACATTGGATGAATGAAATTCACGTTAGCTCTCTAGGTAGTTTATTCACGCAATGTAAACCAAAGTATAGCCGATAGCTGCAATATAAGTTAGTGTGCATGTTGTCGGACGTCCACTGACTAACGTAGAGCGTTCACACAGGATCTGCTGCATTTGATGTCCTGATGAACAGGAACACAAGCAGCCCGCTGGACTCAGATCTCTAGATACCTCATCACTCCTCCTCTGGACTCAGATCTCTAGATACCTCATCACTCCTCCTCTGGACTCAGATCTCTAGATACCTCATCACTCCTCCTCTGGACTCAGATCTCTAGATACCTCATCACTCCTCCTCTGGACTCAGATCTCTACACGTACCCGTACCGAAATTATTTGGTACAGGCCCTTCGGTTCGGTACAGGTGTGTACCGAAGTGTACCGAACGAATATAACGTTAAACGTAAACAATTGAGAACGTGAATAACTTTTTGGAAGTAATCTCAGGTGCTGCGTCGCAGCATTCAGAGTAATTTTCTCACATTGGGTTCAACGCGTCATAGAGCGAGCAAGTCATTTCATTGGATGAGAGGCATACTATGAGAGCTGGTCAGAGGGATGCGTTCAAATGTAGTCAGTAATTTGAGGAACTGTCAAAAATTAATGGCGAACGCAGATAAAGTTGAGCTCGAAAATCCTCCAGCATCATTGAAGTCTCCGGTTTGGGAACATTTTGGTTTCGCAGTTACGTACAAGGATGACGGACAAAGACAGGTGGACCGAACCAAAGCTGTTTGTCGGTATTGTTCAACTAACATTGGTTACGCGGCTGGCAATACATCAAACTTGCACACTCTTGAAAAGGCATCACCCGAACGTGAATATCACCGGTACCAAAAGAAAAAAGACTGAAGTGCAAACCCAACTCCCACTAGCATGTAAACCTCCACCACTCGCAGAGAGTTCAGACCGAGCCAAAGCTATTACAAACGCCAAATATCCTTATGTTGCCATGTTAGCAAAGCGCTACCTAGCTGCAGGGGCGGCGGGTGCTGTAGGCTTGGGAAGGCTAAGCCTTCCCAAATATTTGTGTCACTGCATCCTGGTAAAATACAAATATAATGTATAATGTTTGTGTCTTTGACATTAGCGCTGCTATGCAGCCACCTGTGCCCTGTGCCACGAAGCCAGTTCAACAGACCCTGGATATGTTTGAGTAATCTTAACTAACTCTAACAAACGAGATCTCGCTAAGCGGTCCTACAACGCTGGTTATCAACTCGGTAAATCAAGCCAGGGTTTTTCTCTCCAGCTGAGAACGCGTTCACGTTAAAGGGGCGGGGTTAGCAACATTTGACCAATCACAAACAGGGACAAGTGTACTGACAGCGCAGCGTCATACTTCATTAATGAAAAGTAAACTAATATTAGACAAATATGAACTTTAGACATCCATGATTTAAACATATAATCCAGGATACAAGCCACAGAGTTGCTGCAAGGTGAATACAGAACAACTGGTTAAAAAATAAATAAACTACAGAGTGTTTGAAAGCGTACAACAGTTTTATGATACTGCCCCATCTAAAACACGAGGGGATCTGACTTTAATTACATTTGAGTTGAGTGTTTCGTCAACTTAATGTGTTGCTTAAAATAATACATCTGCATACAGTCTGTGACACTGTAACTAAGTGTTGCACGGCCAGATACGGCTCAGCTGACTCAGATAAGGAGATATTGTGATATCGATGTGAGATCGATGATCTGATTGATGATGTGATATCAGTGTGATATGAATGATAAAGTGCGACACGTCGGCGTCTTCTCTGCATACGGCAGTTTAAACTGTATTTCCTTTATCCTGTAATATGACTTGATAGATTTAAACTCTGCACACTGAGCTCTGATCGGTCAGCAGGCGGTGCTTTCACTGAGTTGATCTCTTTTCTATAGACGCCGGAGGCGGGCAGCGTCAGGTAAAAAAAAAAGTGATTTAGCCTTCCCAAACCTGAGCCTCACGCGCCGCCTATGCCTGGCTGTATCGGCTACCTCTGTCCCTAGCGAGAGGGTTTTCTCCACATCAGGAGACATTGTTAGTGCCAGCAGATCTGCCCTTTCGGCAAGCAATGTGGACAAGTTAATTTTTATTTAAAAAAACGTGAAAATACAATGACAAGCAAGTCCTAATGTCAAGCTGGCTGCTTAGGTGCTAGTACAGTAGGCTACAGTTCAAATACAGATTATTTCAGTTCATCGAAATGCTGCACCTTAATGTTCATTTTATTATATTTTGTATTTATTTGAGTGAATATTCACAGTTTAATAATAATTAAAAACCCAAAACTAATAGTTTATGTTTTGTGAGTACTAGTACAGTAAAGTTCAAATACAGATTATTTCAGTTCATCGAAATGCTGCACCTTAATGTTTATTTTATTATATTTTGTATTTATTTGAGTGAATACATTATTCACAGTTTAATAATAATAATACAAATATATATGTTTTGTGAAAAAAAATTCTGCTGTACCGAAAACGTACCGAACCGAACCGTGACCAAAAAACCGAGGTACGTACCGAACCGAAATGTTTGTGAACCGTTACACCCCTACTAGATACCTCATCACACCTCCTCTGGACTCAGATCTCTAGATACCTCATCACACCTCCTCTGGACTCAGATCTCTAGATACCTCATCACTCCTCCTCTGGACTCAGATCTCTAGATACCTCATCACACCTCCTCTGGACTCAGATCTCTAGATACCTCATCACACCTCCTCTGGACTCAGACCTCTAGATACCTCATCACTTCTCCTCTGGACTCAGATCTCTAGATACGTCATCACTCCTCCTCTGGACTCAGACCTCTAGATACCTCATCACTCCTCCTCTGGACTCAGATCTCTAGATACCTCATCACTCCTCTGGACTCAGATCTCTAGATACCTCATCACTCCTCCTCTGGACTCAGATCTCTAGATACCTCATCTATCCTCTGGACTCAGATCTCTAGATACCTCATCACTCCTCTGGACTCAGACCTCTAGATACCTCATCTATCCTCTGGACTCAGATCTCTAGATACCTCATCACTCCTCTGGACTCAGATCTCTAGATACCTCATCACTCCTCTGGACTCAGATCTCTAGATACCTCATCACTCCTCCTCTGGACTCAGATCTCTAGATACCTCATCACTCCTCTGGACTCAGATCTCTAGATACCTCATCACTCCTCCTCTGGACTCAGATCTCTAGATACCTCATCACTCCTCTGGACTCAGATCTCTAGATACCTCATCACTCCTCTGGACTCAGACCTCTAGATACCTCATCACTCCTCCTCTGGACTCAGACCTCTAGATACCTCATCACACCTCCTCTGGACTCAGACCTCTAGATACCTCATCACTCCTCCTCTGGACTCAGATCTCTAGATACCTCATCACTCCTCTGGACTCAGATCTCTAGATACCTCATCACTCCTCCTCTGGACTCAGATCTCTAGATACCTCATCACTCCTCTGGACTCAGATCTCTAGATACCTCATCACTCCTCCTCTGGACTCAGATCTCTAGATACCTCATCACTCCTCTGGACTCAGATCTCTAGATACCTCATCACTCCTCTGGACTCAGATCTCTAGATACCTCATCACACCTCCTCTGGACTCAGACCTCTAGATACCTCATCACTCCTCCTCTGGACTCAGATCTCTAGATACCTCATCACTCCTCTGGACTCAGATCTCTAGATACCTCATCACTCCTCCTCTGGACTCAGATCTCTAGATACCTCATCTCTCCTCTGGACTCAGATCTCTAGATACCTCATCACTCCTCCTCTGGACTCAGATCTCTAGATACCTCATCACTCCTCTGGACTCAGATCTCTAGATACCTCATCACTCCTCTGGACTCAGATCTCTAGATACCTCATCACACCTCCTCTGGACTCAGACCTCTAGATCAGTGGTTCCCAAACGGTGTGCCGCGGCACACTGGTGTGCCGTGAGGCAAGTCCGTGTGTGCCGTCGGATTTTGTGACAACCATACGTTATTATTGCAATATACAACTACACAAAAATAATTATTTTTTTATTTACTATATCAGTACTTTGTAGGTTTATATGTACGTAATCTGCGCGACTTGCGCGTCCACATCTCCACGTGCAGTGCTGCATAAACATGGCTGAGTCAGCGATAACTTTCGAGGGGTGGAGGTATGCCCATTACTTTGAGTTCGTCCGAAGAATAGACAGGAATGTGACGGTGAGGTGCAAACTGTGTCCAGGCCAGAAGCTGTTATCCACTGCTGTAAACACCACGTGGTCAAACCTCAACATCACCTGCAAAGAACACATGCTAAGGTGAAGCTACCGCAAGCTATTTGTTGTTTGTTTATATCACGCAGTCTGTTCTTCTTCTCTGTCTTCCGGTTGTTGCCTGTTTTGAATGACAAATACACACTACTGCCGCCTGCTGGTAAGGAGAGTTATTGCCACTCACGCATGCGCAGTTCGTACGTGCTCGGCGAGTAAAGTAACGAGTAAAGTAACGAGTTACTTTATGTAGATAGTAACGAAGTAGTGTAATATATTACTTTTTTTAAAGTAATACATTTATAATTTATAATTTATAATTTGTAGTTCAGGACCATGGACAATGCAGCTTCCTTGCATTGACAGTTCTCTGTGCTGAATTTCTGCTGAGTTTCCTTTGCCTCATTTCTAATGTTGTGACCTGTCTGGTTTAAATGAGTGTGTTGCTGCTTTGATGAAGCCTAATTTGATAACGTTTCAAATTAATTTCTGAAATATTTCGTTAAGAAATATTTCATGAGTAATATAGTTGTCTTTGTCACATTTTATTTGGCATTAGTAAATAATTAAGCACATTTACAGATATTTTACATGATATGAGTGATAACACGTGTTATAAGGGCTATTTTGCACAATAGGTGTGCCTTGAGATTTTTACTTGTCCTTTGGTGTGCCTTGGGCACAACAAGTTTGGGAACCACTGCTCTAGATACCTCATCACTCCTCCTCTGGACTCAGACCTCTAGATACCTCATCACTCCTCCTCTGGACTCAGATCTCTAGATACCTCATCACTCCTCCTCTGGACTCAGACCTCTAGATACCTCATCACACCTCCTCTGGACTCAGACCTCTAGATACCTCATCACTCCTCTGGACTCAGATCTCTAGATACCTCATCACTCCTCCTCTGGACTCAGACCTCTAGATACCTCATCACTCCTCCTCTGGACTCAGATCTCTAGATACCTCATCTCTCCTCTGGACTCAGACCTCTAGATACCTCATCACTCCTCCTCTGGACTCAGATCTCTAGATACCTCATCACTCTTCCTCTGGACTCAGACCTCTAGATACCTTATCACTCCTCTGGACTCAGACCTCTAGATACCTCATCACACCTCCTCTGGACTCAGACCTCTAGATACCTCATCACTCCTCTGGACTCAGATCTCTAGATACCTCATCACTCCTCTGGACTCAGATCTCTAGATACCTCATCACGCCTCCTCTGGACTCAGACCTCTAGATACCTCATCACTCCTCTGGACTCAGATCTCTAGATACCTCATCACTCCTCTGGACTCAGATCTCTAGATACCTCATCACTCCTCTGGACTCAGATCTCTAGATACCTCATCACTCCTCTGGACTCAGATCTCTAGATACCTCATCACTCCTCTGGACTCAGATCTCTAGATACCTCATCACTCCTCCTCTGGACTCAGACCTCTAGATACCTCATCACACCTCCTCTGGACTCAGACCTCTAGATACCTCATCACTCCTCTGGACTCAGACCTCTAGATACCTCATCACTCCTCCTCTGGACTCAGATCTCTAGATACCTCATCACTCCTCCTCTGGACTCAGACCTCTAGATACCTCATCACACCTCCTCTGGACTCAGACCTCTAGATACCTCATCACTCCTCTGGACTCAGATCTCTAGATACCTCATCACTCCTCTGGACTCAGATCTCTAGATACCTCATCACTTCTCCGCCGCTCCGGTACAAGTCCGGCTGCGGTGGTTTGTTGATGCGTGTCGTCTTCTTCTATTTGCTTCAATCGAGGCTATGTAGTTATGCAGCGCCCCATCGTCAGTAAATGAAAGTACTACAAATAATCCCTTTTAGTGCAGTTATTTCACAAGTTTAGTTATATACGCAGCTCGCAAAAAATTACCTCGGTGACCTCAATGGTGGATACGGCCCTGCAGGTGCACGGTGTGGCATGACCACCCAAACAGAAAGATATGGACACAAGATGTGTGCAAATGTATTTAGTTTCCTATCCATGTGAACATGATTTAAGTGGGGGGGACCTAACCTCCTCTAGGGGGGCATGCTCCCCCGGGAAGATTTTATTTTAAATGTTGAAGTTAGAAGCATCAATCTGGTGCACTTTGAGAGCAACATTAGGAGATCTCTGGATACCTCTCTCAACACCCAGATGAAACAGAACTGGAAGCAGATTTATTTTTCTTTATGGATATTTTACAAATCACTCTCCTTTCAAACTGTATTCTTGTTTATTAATAACTACTTTTTTTTACCGTCATATCGTATTTTATACCTGTTTATTTTATTCTCTTGTTTATTAATAACTATAATGATCATATAAAGATGTGCCTTTACCTCACTGGTTGGAGAAAAAGCTTCTTATATTCGTTAGCATAGCTAGCTAACCAGATGCTAATAACAACACAGTTATTGACTGTATGATCAGTGTGACAGATGAACAGATCGCCACTGGGCTTTCAACTAAAGACACAGCCACGCAGGAACTGCAGCATGTGTCCGGCTCCTTATCTGAAGAGCCGGAGCCGCGTTCTGGTGCTCCCCGTCAGAACTGCACCCCTGTCAGACGAGACATATACCACGTGATGACACGTTAGGCTCGTGTTGTGTTCAAGGACCCTGACCGTGGCCAGGAAAAACAGGAACTCGCTTGTTTAATTATTTTGCAGTCTAGATTTCTTTAATTTTTTTATTTTTTGCGTGTGTTTATAAATTACCTCGAGGGCCGTACCAAATGGTCTCACGGTCCGTATACGGCCCGGGGGCCGGAGGTTCCCCACCCCTGCATTAGAGGCATTTCTTGTGATTTGGGGGTATAATCAGTGCTTGAATTGGAATGAAAAAGGTGCCAGTACTCTAAAATCAGCAACTTTTTCAAGTCAATTTTATATATACAGCCCACAAACAAGAATTTGGCTACTATAATGCTGGTGGGTTTGTCTCTTTACTACTGTATATTTTAGAAAGGTTCACTGTACTTAACATTTGTTATGATAGGCAGCGGATATGGCTAAAGCTCAGTAAGGTCAATATTAACTGAAAATATAGCAATCAAAGTCTAGATCTTCTGCTGAAGACACATGAAGCAGAGACCTTTCAGGTGAGAGCCCCTCTGGTGGTGTTCAACATTAATGACAAGGAAACAAAGCTCTGGTCAGAAGCATTTTTTATAAAAAGCTTTAACAAAATTAAGTATTTCTGTACATTTTGAATGCAATCTAACTTTCCAACTCAGAAAACGAAAAACGAAAAAGTGCCAAAAGTCTTCTCACATGGCTGAGCTGCTTTGCAATATACTTCACCACTGAAGAATACAAATATGTATAAAGTAAACTATGATGCAATCTAACTTTCCAACTCAGAAAAATGATAAAGAGCATGAACAAAGAATGTAAAAACAAATGCAAAATTTGCACAATCTAAAATGAGAAACTGTAACTGCAAGTAACAAAGTCTGAGCCATGGTAAAGAGTTACATTGAACACCAAGCTGATCAGATAACTCCCTGGTTGGTCTGAAGTCCTTCTATCTCCAGGATCTGTACAAATCGGCACATTATGCCAAAAGTCTTCTCACTGGGTGAGCTGCTTTGCAATATACTTCACATTGTTAGAAAAGGCTCCAGAAGGCCTTGGGGACATCAGTATCAGGGGCTGGAGCTGGACAGGCTCTTTCATCAGCACTTCTCCTTCCCTTTGCCAGCCAGGACCTCACATACTGTTCCGGATTGAACTGTCCTAGTGATGGTCCATTACATTTAATGAAAACCAGGCTGGACAGTCGGCTGACAGAGAGAGCATTCCTTTTTGCAGTAAGGATATCGTTCATGCAGCTGAATGCCCGCTCACACTCACTAGTGGAGACAGCGATGGTTCGGACTACTTTCAGTAGAGGCTCCATGGCAGCAGGTGTACGGGATTCCCTGGTTTCCTTGTATTCGCGAAAGCCCTGAACAGTCTCTCTTCTGTCCACTTTCAGCACTTCGCACAAACGTAGCACCTCTACGTCCCCATACTGTACGTCTAACTCCTCTTCAGGCCAACTTCCAGGATGGATAACTTTCATGTCCTGGATTAGCTGATTGTCCCGGGCCTCCCGGCCATGTAATGGGATTTCTCTTGTGCTGACATGAGAGGAGGTTGTGGAAGTCATTCTGTGTCTCAGATTCTCTACCATACTGCGGAAAAACTGACCTGCATGAATCTGTACAAGCCTGCCATTCTCACGCAGGGCAACACCCTTGAAGGACTTCTCAGCTAGAGCTGTATGAACTGTAGTCATGTGTGGGCCAGGCATGGTGACCATGGATTCAAAAACTCGTATTTCTCGAGTTAAGAGCCTATCTGCTGTAGGCAGTGTCATCTCTCTTTTTTGGAGTTGCCGAGAGAGGTCGCTGAGCTCTGTGAGCGCATCGTACATCAGTCCCAGATTGCTGACAAACGTTGCAGATGTGAGCACATCATCCAGGCCCTTGTACTTTGCTCTGTCTCTGGAATCCCTGCTCGTGTCGTTTGCAGCATTTGTGAAGTGATCATGAAGCACTCGGTAGTTTTCCCAGACTGCTCTGACGCTCCTTTCACTTGAAGCCACCCAGCGGATGGACAAAACACGCCCTATCACCAGGAGACGCTGTCCGACTGCTTGCGCACACTGCGCTAACTGCCTCTGATTTTTGGGGGAGGCATGGAACAAGGTCAAAAAAGATCTGGAAATGATTGAGCCCTGAGACCTCCTTGACCACATCCCCAACTGCCAGCTCTAGACGATGATTGGAGCAGTGCCACACAAACAGGCTTGGGAATTTACTACACAACTGGGTAGCAACGCCTGTTCTCTTCCCTAGCATGACTGAAGCCCCATCACATGCAAAAGAAACGAAACACTGACCTAAAAAGTCCTCGTTAAAATCTCTTCCAAGACACTCCATTAACGCCTTTGTGATGTCATCAGCCATTGTTCCATCCAACTCGATCAGCTCCCAAAAAAACGTTTCGGGCTCAGCATCAGCTAATGCTGAGCGTAGACACACAACAAGCACCGTTTTACCACTAATAGTGGTAGATTCATCGACCAAAACACAGAGTTTTCTTTGGTTTTCTGTAATGTCTTTTACCATTTTTTTCTTCAGCTCATGAGCTATGTGGTCGATGATTTCGCCACAGGTTTTATTGGAGTGCAAAACCCTGCCCACGTTCAGCCCATTCAGTTTCTGTACATTCAAATCAATTGGCATGTCTGTGAATGGCCGGCTATGTTTGCCAATTTTATATGCCGTTCGAAAAACTCTGATAGTGGTGTCTAATTCAGATTTATGCATAGACTGCACTTGATGTTGAATAGTTTCACGTGAAGCAGATGTAAGGATGTCAGCAGCTTTTACATGGGCTTGTGATTCTTTATGTTCTTTGATTTTTTTTTCTCAGGCTAGCTTGTTGTTTGCCCTTGTCAACACCGAAATGAGACACTGCACACTCACCCCATTCAGTTGACAGTTTCAGTCCTTGTCCAGTGTGTATTCCCAAAGATTTGACATCTCTGCATATCCGACATCCTAGCTTCTTATCTTTAAGAAGGAGCCATGCATTGGTCTTGCAAAAATATTGCACCTGGTCCGTTGTCCAGCAGTCAGGTGCATCGCTTTGCCCGGTGTTGGTGGTGGCAGTTGCGCCAGCAGCAGCTAACGTTAGAGGCTCTGGAGGAGGCGGCGGAGCTAGTGCTAATGCTAATGCACTAGAACTTGGAGCAGGAGGATCAACCAAAGAAAGCTCCCCATCAGACACAATTTCCAACACAGGCACAGCATTCTCTGTATTTGAAGTTTCTTCCGGCGACAACCGCTGTCTTTTTGCACTTTTATTAATCCACACTAACATTTTAGAAATGCTAATTTGTGACGTGACTTGCTTTCCTTCTCTCGGGGGCGTGCCTGCTCTGTTCTATCACTCTACATAGCCACCCACTGGGTGGGAGTTGCACTGCATAAACACAACACATGTGCATCTAGGTATGTAAATTGTAAAGCATTAAAACATGGTTTTACTAACAGTTTTCAGTATGTTGTTACTTCGGCATTATTATTATTATTATTATTATTTTGAAACGTGTATTACTATTAAATCACGGTCAAATAGGTTAATTTTGACATAGTCGTTTCCACCACAGTATTTACATGGAGAAGATAAGCCCCACCCCCTCTCCAGCACGTTCTGTTTGAATGACAGGAGTAAACAGCTGACAGCCGCTGTGAAACTCCAGCGGTTAGAGCGATGAGAATGTCCGTTCGGCACCTCATGACGCATCTACTGAGTACCGGGCGGCTGTATATATATATATGGATGTATAATAAGAACGGCGGGAGAGTGTTGAGTACTGGCACGGTGCATGAGTACCGGAGTACCGCCAGCATGCCGGTACTGAGCAAGAAGTGCCGGTACTCCATGGGTCAGAACCAGAAGTGCCGGTACTGCGTACCGGTGAGAACCGGCCCAATTCCAGCACTGGGTATAATACATTTTGGTTTGATTTATATAATGAATGGTATTTGATATCTACATTTTCCACACAGCTGCCTTCTTCCAGCTCCTCTCCACCTCTGCTGATTCAGGAGTTCCTCTGGGAGAATATAAGGTCTCTTTCTTCCTCATGACAGCTTCCTTCATCTTCATCGTTTCGTCTGTTTGTTGGCTTGCCACCTTAACAACCTGCAGCCTCCAAACGGACAGCTGTGAACTCTGAAACGCTAAATGTGTCAGAGATTCCCTCAACGTCCTGCAGCTCAACAAGAGAGGACACTTTCTGCTGCAGAGACACGCTTTAAAATAGTTTGAACTCAATCTAAATCTGATCCGAGACCAGAGGGAGAGGGAAGCGGCAGACAATCTTTACACTGCAGTAGCGTTTGCAAAAATACGGATTTTTCAACACAAAATCTTCTAAAAGTGGTTCAAATGCATATGAAACATGTGACGTTACAAAACATCTTTAGGTCACAGTGATATCAAGTAATTACCTCCATTTGTTGCATGATAGTTGTACAACATCTAAGCCGAGACACGCTTTAAAATAGTTTTACTAAATATAAATGTGACCCGAGAGACCAGAGGGAGAGGAAACCGGCAGAAAATCATTATAGTGTTTGCAAAAATACGGATTTTTCAGTACAAATTAACTCTAAATCGTCTAAAAGTTGTTCTCGTTGCTGGCGTCCAATGCACAATAAAGTAATTAGCTCCATTTGTACAGAAATCTGAATCATTACACTGGAAATATACAGATTTTTTCCAAACAATTGCAAAATCTCAATCAGAAAGCCATTGACTTCCAGAACCAGGGGACAGGAAGGGCTAATGCGGACTAATTCCTGGATCTTTGTTCTTCTTGACTCGATTACGTCCATTTTTACACATTCGTTGCATGTGTGACGGCCCCAGAGCCTGTGGCTCGTGAGTGTGTCGCAGGTCCCGCGATGGGGTGGAGCTGAAGAGGCCAATCAGCGGGGACACCTGGCCGGAGCCGAGGTGCTACTTAAGCCCAGCTGCCCGGAGTCACAGGGCCGTCAGGACTCTCTCCAAGGCGACTCCCTCCGTGATCCTTTCCCCTCGTCCGTCCTCTCCTGTTTTTTGGTGTTGCAAATAAAGTGCCGTGATTTTTGGAAACTTTGAGCGTCTCTGTTTGAACTTTCCTGTTGCGGCCAACGAGCCGGTCGTAACACATGTCATTTGTGCAGTTTTTGGGGATTTCACTTGCATGCATCTGAT
Organism: Gymnodraco acuticeps; assembly: GCF_902827175.1. Lineage (NCBI taxonomy): Eukaryota > Metazoa > Chordata > Actinopteri > Perciformes > Bathydraconidae > Gymnodraco > Gymnodraco acuticeps. Next base: position 33,889 of record NW_022991362.1, read on the forward strand.
AGGCCAGGGGTGTCAAACTCAAGGCCCGGGGGCCAAATCCGGGCCGTGACTTCATTTTCTGTGGCCCACAACAGCTCTGAAAGAATATAATATGTTTATTATACGGTTACATGCCGATTTACAGAAGCACCTTGCCCATAAACTACATGTCCCACAATGCATCTGAAATTGGACTTTTATCTCAGAATTTGACCTTTTTTTCAAAATGTCACTTTTTTTTGTGACTTGTTTCTTCAGAATTTGGCTTTTCTTTTAAAATCATTTTGTGACATTTTCACTGAAGAGACTTGCAATTATTTGCCCCAGACTTCTGCTTTCAGATGTAGTTAATTATGAAGTTATTACCCTATCCCATCATAATCCAATGCAGAGGCAATCATGTAATATAATTAGGGATGCACGATATTGGTTTTTTGAAACCGATACCGATACCGATAACTTCCTGCTTCTCAAGACCGATACCGATAACCGATAATAAAAAAATGTTTACGCCACTAATTAATTTAACGCGATTAACGCATGTGTATTTTTTTTCCTTGGCCGCCCCGTAGTTTCAGAGCGCATCGAGTTTAAAATACCATCTACAAGCTGATGCTGACAGCCCCGCTCCTGCCGCCCGCTTGTGGCAGACCACACTTCCACGCTCACCGGCAGGCACCGACTGGCCATCTGGAGGACCGGGAGGGTGTGTGTATGTGTGGCCCGAGCGAGCGAGAGAGAGACCTTACGTGCATTGTTGTTGTTAGCATCGGGTGCTAGCTAGCTGCGCTAACGGATATAAGGAGCTGTTTAAATGAAAACAGAGGAGCGACATTTCGCCACAACTGCGCCGAGCACTTGACTTTATGCAGGAAGCCAGACAGTGGGACATTGTACGAAAAGTCAGCACACTCAGCACGGATAGTGCGCAACATGATTGCAGCGTCCAGTCAGCTCCCGTTCGAGCATATGCCTTGAGTTGCAAATAGCTCCAACGCCCATACCACCGACGACATGTTTGTTTACTGTCCTGGCTTCACGGCCGCACACCATTTACGTCACAGCCAGGCACGAGTTAGGGAGCGCTGGATTTGTGAAGAACTCCCCTCTTCCTAAACCACTAATACCACAGTACTGGCCAAACGGGAGGAGCCGAGTGAAAAACAAGCGCCCCTCATCCCAATCCACCCACAGCGCAGTATGTTTTCTTTTTTTTTACCCAAAAAATATATTGTATATTATCGGGGCTATTAATACTGGTATCGGGTTTATCGGGATGACGTCATAATTCCTAATATCGTGCATCTCTAAATATAATACATTATTTGATATATATTTATATATGTATTTTTATATAGTCTTGAAGTTACAACCGGCCCTTTGAGTGCAACCATAATGCTGATGTGGCCCGTGATGAAATTGAGTTTGACCCCCCTGTGATAGGCTGTTGAACATGTGTGTGCATATAACATATAATGAATATTGTTGTTTATCTAAATTATGAATCCCAGTATTATGAAGAGTCTGGAGGGTTTTTGCAACCTGCTGAAGATTTACAGAAGCTGTTTTAGTCTCTTGTGACGGTTGTGATTGTTTCCAGAGCACACACTGAGTTCAAGGTACAAAAGAAAAAGCATGAAAAGTCAAAAACGAAATGTTAATTATTCAAAACTAAAGCCATGTTGTTTGGATGTGTTGCTCCTAGACTATGCACGTCATTAGTCATTAAAGTAAGCTAAACAGACGCTAGAGCATTTCTACCAGGCTTGAGCTCTCACTGAGTGTGGTGTGTGTGTGTGTGTGTGTGTGTGTGTGTGTGTGTGTGTGTGTGTGTGTGTGTGTGTGTGTGTGTGTGTGTGTGTGTGTGTGTGTGTGTGTGTGTGTGTGTGAGATGTCGAAAGGAAAAATAAATAAAAGCCAGATGGCTGTCAGGTATTCCTCCAGGCTACGCTTTTCACAGAGCTGACAGCATGTGACAACAACACCACTCTTTAACCCCCCCCCCACACACTTAATGACTGCAAAGTGAAATCTAGAGAAACTCCCACGGGAATTTTAGCCTCTGCAGACCATTTACATGCACTAAATAGAACACTAGAGGGAAGGGAATAACCCCAAAAGCAGAATAGTGCCTCTAACTCTAGCTCATAAAAACACCAAAGTCAGATTCAGAAACTTCCCAACTTGGAGGAGGAGCACCTGAATGCACCATTTGCCTTGGTTATAAATATGACTGTCACAAATTATGTAATTTTACGGTTTTAATGAGCAGAAATCCTGCAACGTGATTTAGTTTATGATGTATCAATCATATCTGTATATAGATTAAAAGGCCCAGTGTAATTATTATGACTCTTAATTTAATTAATTTAAAAAGGGATATGCAGCTGGGAAACACTGGGAGGTGGACGATACGACATTAGAGTTTTTCTCCCCCTCCCGAAGATATCTCCAGAACAGAGAAAGCTGCAGTCTCACTTTAAACTTCCTCTTAAAGACCGCTTCAGACCTTTCTTCTGTCTAGTGTTAATTTCGTTGACTAAAACTATGACGAAATATGTTCGTCAACGACCTTTTTTTCCATGACGAAAACGAGACGATGACGAGACGGCACCGACGGCAGTAAACAATAACTGCAACGAAATCATCATGCAATATCGTTGACGAAAAGTGACGAGACGAAAATGTAGTTCACTAAATAAAAACTATGCCAAAATCTCTCTTTACTTTCGTTGACGAAAAATGAGGAGACGAAATATTATCAAAGATAACGTTACATCTCTGATAGTCAGTTTTTCTCCCAGCAGTTCCATTTCCGGTGCTGCGCGCGGCGGCCCATTTGAATTACACCGGGCAGTGGCACACTGAACTGTCAGGAAGACTCGGGTCTAACTCGTGGTCTAACGAACCTTATTTAACAGAAAATGAAATGGCAACAACAGGGCTTGGGAGCAGTGGTCGCACTCGCGTTAACCGAATACCCCCCGTCAGCGCGAGTGAGTGATAAATTGTGCACTCGACGGATAATAATGGATTATGACGGATTTGTTACAATCCTGTCCGTCAAAATGACTGACAATGAAAAAGTCTAAAGCCACCACTGCTTGGGAGAAAGAAACGATGTGATATTTGGGGCCATTTTCGCTACAATGAGGCGGAGAAAAAAAGCGAATGCATTGTTTTATCAGAAGGGAAGCAATGTGGCCAAAACACAGCTGACCAGATACTCTCTGCAAAGCTTCTTAATCATTCAACCTGTTTTTCATCAAATAAGGACAAGATATAATCCTATTTATTTTTATATACTAAAATGACAAATTATTGGTTTTGGTTAGTTTGACTGAAATGTTCTATATAATCTGATGACTAAAAAAGACTCAACACTTTTCATTGACAAAAATAAGACTAAAATGCTCAGACTTTTAGTCGACTAAAACTTGACTAAATAAAAACAGGATGAAGGTGACTAAATATGACTAAAACTAAAAAGGAAATTTAACACAGGACTAAGACTAAAACTAAATAAAAAAATGGCTGACGAAATTAACACTACTTCTGTCTTCAAATTGTTTCAAAAGACTCGGAAGAACATTTTTCTTTAATCCAAAGTCTTCAAACTTATTTTTCTCTGAAGACATTTCCGCGAGATTCAATTTCCATCTCATTTTCCTTTGTCTTAATGGTCCTAACTCAGGGTCTATGCAGGAATCCTGAAGTCAAATGTAATACTCAGAATGTAATCAGATCTAGCTAGTTCTAGTTAATTATATGGCTGCCTGCGTGTCAAAGGACCTAAACAATAAGCGTTGCTTGGCAACGGCTTGTGGCCGCAAAGTATAGCGCAGCATTATGCATATGTTTATAGGAGGGGTCAAAATCCCATGCTCATAAAATGCTCATATATTTGTTTTCTTCATTCTCCACGCCCCTAAATAAATAAATAAATATACCAATTTTAGGAAAAGTAAGGAAGTTTGAGCAGTGTGAGTTTTATATTAACAGAGTTACACATATTTCAAACGTGAAGTGTAATAACTGCAGTTTGCCTCCCTGTCAGAATAACAAAGATCCTCAGTGAAGCTCAAGCCCATGTTTCTCACGACATTAAGTACAACTTATTAAAAAGATCAGTTCAAAGCAACTAATGTCGTCTCAGTGTTATTGCATGATGTTAAAATTGGTTTGCCATGAATTTAGTGATGGATTGTAAACATTTGAAATGTAGCATTTAAGTGCTTCTCAGTTACTGTTGTTTTAATAAATCAGACACTGATGGTGCAGCGCTGTGCTGTACCTCTTTATAGGCTTTTTTTGTGCTGACCAGGGGGTACATGGCTGAATTTATTTTTCAAAGGGGGTACATTATTGAAAAAAGTTTGAGAACCACTGGCTTAGATTGTCCTGAAAAGGAAGATGTGCATTACGTGATAGTGCCGTAAAAGGTTGTGATTATACAAGCATTTTTACAGAAGGACACAATTCGAGGCAAGCATAATAGGGCTAAATGGCTCCTATCATGTGTTCAAATGTTAATGGAGAAACTGCTCTGGATAGCATAAAATACAGGTTTGTACACATTAGGTGAAGAACTGCCATGAAGAGATATTTGAAATATACACGCCGTTAATTCAGCAGCTGTCAAATAAGACGGACATATTTCAGCGTGACGAGCTTCTTCAAGGTCTTCTGTCCACGCACGGCAGCAGAGAATTATTTCCTGTCACACTGCGAGCGCTCCACCAGTGTTGTCGGATGATCCATTTAATACAAACAAACTACATGAAATGAAGCTGCAAGTGTGTGGGAATTAAAGGATTTACTGCGTCGTGATTTATTTCGAACAGGGTGTCAGTCTAACTGGCTGAGCAGAGCGTATCCTATTTAAAGGCTGTAGCAGCTTTATATGCAGATTTCTACTAAAGCTCCTCATATAGTGGAGCCTTTTTAGTTTCTGTGGCTCATCAGCAACGAATAAAACATTTCCTAAAGTCTGGTTGCAACCACTTAATGTAGTGTAGCTCTCGCTGTCTCACGCCTAGACTACTGCAACTCCCTCCTGGCTGGTCTACCTGCATGTGCCATCCGACCTCTTCAACCTTCCTAAATGCTCCCACACCACTCCGCTCCTCCGCTCCCTTCACTGGCTTCCGGTAACTGCTAGAATCCACTTCAAGACACTGGTACTTGCTTACCATGCTGCGAATGGATCTGGCCCTTCCTACATCCAGGACATGGTTAAACCGTACACCCCAGCACGTGCACTCCGCTCTGCATCAGCCAAACGACTCGCTGCACCCGCACTGCGAGGGGGACCAGAGTTCCCATCAGCAAAAACACGTGGGTTTGCTATCCTGGCTCCAAGATGGTGGAATGAGCTCCCCATTGACATCAGGACAGCAGATAGCTTACACACCTTCCAGACTGAAAACTCATCTCTTTCGACTCCACTTCGAGCGATAGAACTATTAACAAAGCACTTATATACTAATAAAGGACTGGCTTACCTAAAGCCAGTTGAGTAGCACTTGAAATGTTTGGCTCTATGAAACCTGATGTACTTTATGATTCTGTTTTCTTCAAGGTTGTATCTTCCTGGTCGAATGTACTTATTGTAAGTCGCTTTGGATAAAAGTGTCAGCTAAATGCAATGTAATGTAATATTCAGTTCCTTGACAAGAACTGAACAAATCTTCGTATTCTCCACAAAAACGTGTTATAGTGAACCAAAAGTCGCGATAGAGGCTTGCTTGTCAACATCCGGGTGTTTCTGCATGCTAACAATACCGTGTCACTGTGACGCTCTAAGGGGTGGAACCGTGTCATTCTGACGTCTCCCTAAGGCCTCACTGAGGTCACGATGCATTTGAAACTTTGATTGATTTACTTTTGATTTATTGGCTGAAGACTTTTCTTTTTGCCGCTGCTTTTATTTGAGCTATTTATTTATTTTACCTTGTTGGTCGAACGCACTTATTGTAAGTCGCTTTGGATAAAAGCGTCAGCTAAATGCAATGTATTGTATCTAAGGGTGCTTTTAAAGACAAAACTCATTATAACTTAAAGGGGACCTATCGTGCAAAATGCACGTTTCCCCGGTGCGTCGGGGAACTCACGCAGCGTCAGAAAATAAAACGCTCTCTCTTTTCCTCCGTACCCAAATCTTTTAAAAACAGAGCTACAACAAGCGGATACAGATTTGCTGCCGATCTGACGACAAATCGGCGACGGACCCACAGAAAGTTGCTATCAGAAACTGTAGGTGCCATAATGCTACTTAGCCCAAGTTCATTATTTGTATTTGTTTACGTCACTTGTTTGTTGAGCACGTACCCATGTGACCGGTAATTGTCACATGGGTGTGGTTTGTCTATTTAAGTCACCTGTTTGATGTCCAGTGGGATGACAGAGGGTGAGCTTGTGCTGTCATTGTTCCTGTTGACCGTTTTGTCCATAGTTACTATGTTTTGATTTTGTTTATTAAATATCCTTAAAACTATCTTGCTTCAATACGGACTTTCTCTTCGAAAACGCGTCACAGTTTAGAGCCAAGTTTAGCCTCTCGGCGACTCAAACTTAACTGGGGATTGAGCCGCCACAGAAACAATGCCGGACGTAATCTCGTGTTTGTTTACATTAGCAAGCCTCGCTAACACTCAGAGCTAACCTGTGCTGGAGAGTAAGTGTTTAAAAAGCAGGACATAAAAAAGGAACTCACCTTGTGATAAACCTGCAAGAGAAAAAGCATTTGATCTCCATACTGTTTCAGAAATATTCCTTGATGTGGTTTAGAACAGGATGGCGTTTTATCACAGCAGAATTTAACTTTATCTCCGGTAGAATTCTGATCAGGCATTAGCTCCGCCTCCTCTTTTTTTGTGTTTTTAAGCTAAGGACCCAAAATCAGCGTTTCTCTAACAGGGCTGGAACAGAGGGCTATGAGCAGTATGAGGCACGGCTACAACGGGTGATCTGTTAGGTATTTTAAGCAATTAACTTCACAGAGATGTTTTGTATAGGTATGGCCCTACAATATATGTTTCCAATATAGCATGATAGGTCCACTTTAAAGTATGTGATATCTGCATGGACACAGAGAAAGACATAAAGCATGGTGCAGTAACACAGAGTCAATCTTGGACTTTCCGGAGGTCCAGGAGTTAGAAAAGTTTCTGCAGCACGGAGCCTTTGCACTTTTTAAAAACATGTCGGCTCACTCAAGGACAAACATTATTTAAAAGCACGAGGCTGAACAAACCCTGTCACCTGGAGCACAACAAGAGGGCACCTCAGAAAATACAAGAGGAGAGGGCAGCAGAGCAAGGGGAATAACTCACAGTGAACCTTTGGGGAGAAAATACAAAATGGGAGAGAAAATAAGAGCGTCCAACAAAAGCTTTTCAACACAAGAAGAGCTAATTTTATCCTACAATTGATTGCTTCTGCAGATAAAACTCATTTGAACAAACTCTCTGATAAAACTACTCAAATAATAAATTGAATTTCTGCTTTGAGACAGTCACCAAGCGCTCCGCGTCCCAGCTGTGTGCCGTCACTCTTTAGTGTCCCTTATCTCCCAGCTGTGTGCGTCACTCTTTAGTGTCCCTGGTCTCCAGCTGTGTGCGTCACTCTTTAGTGTCCCCTGGTCTCCCAGCTGTGTGCGTCACTCTTTAGTGTCCCCTTGGTCTCCTAGCTGTGTGCGTCACTCTTTTAGTGTCCCCTGGTCCTCCTAGCTGTGTGCGTCACTCTTTAGTGTCCCCTGGTCTCCTAAGCTGTGTGGTGACTTCTTTAGCGTCCCCTGGTCTCCCAGCTGTGTGCGTCACTCTTTAAGTGTCCCCTGGTCTCCCAGCTGTGTGCGTCTGACTCTTTAGTGTCCCCTGGTCTCCCAGCTGTGTGCGTGACTCTTTAGTGTCCCTGGTCTCCCAGCTGTGTGCGTCACTCTTTTAGTGTCCCTCTGGTCTCCCAGCTGTGTGCGTGACTCTTTAGTGTCCCCTGGTCTCCCAGCTGTGTGCGTGACTCTTTAGTGTCCCCTGGTCTTCCAGCTGTGTGCGTGACTCTTTAGTGTCCCCTGGTCTCCCAGCTGTGTGCGTGACTCTTTAGTGTCCCCTGGTCTCCCAGCTGTGTGCGTCACTCTTTAGTGTCCCCTGGTCTCCCAGCTGTGTGCGTCACTCTTTAGTGTCCCCTGGTCTCCCAGCTGTGTGCGTCACTCTTTAGTGTCCCCTGGTCTCCCAGCTGTGTGCGTCACTCTTTAGTGTCCCCTGGTCTCCCACTGTGTGCGTCACTCTTTAGTGTCCCCTGGTCTCCCAGCTGTGTGCGTCACTCTTTAGTGTCCCCTGGTCTCTCAGCTGTGTACGTGACTCTTTAGTGTCCCCTGGTCTCCCAGCTGTGTGCGTCACTCTTTAGTGTCCCCTGGTCTCCCAGCTGTGTGCGTCACTCTTTAGTGTCCCCTGGTCTCCCAGCTGTGTGCGTCACTCTTTAGTGCCCCTGGTCTCCCAGCTGTGTGCGTCACTCTTTAGTGTCCCCTGGTCTCCAGCTGTGTACGCGACTCTTTAGTGTCCCCTGGTCTCCCAGCTGTGTGCGTCACTCTTTAGTGTCCCCTGGTCTCCCAGCTGTGTGCTGTCACTCTTTAGTGTCCCCTGGTCTCCCAGCTGTGTGCGTCACTCTTTAGTGGTCCCCTGGTCTCCCGCTGTGTGCGTCACTCTTTAGTGTCCCCTGGTCTCCCAACTGTGTGCGTCACTCTTTATTGTCCCCTGGTCTCCAGCTGTGTGCGTCACTCTTTAGTGTCCCCTGGTCTCCCAGCTGTGTGCGTCACTCTTTATTGTCCCCTGGTCTCCAGCTGTGTGCGTCACTCTTTAGTGTCCACTGGTCTCCGTTGTGTTTTGAGCTTCTTCAGCATTTTGTATTTGCAGCGTTTGGTTTGTGCAGCTTTTAGTAAACGCTGCGCATGTTTCTTCAAGTTGCTGAATGTGTCGTCAAGTTCCTCCTCAGATTCTGGTGAACTTTTATCGCTGCACCATTGAGAGCATCCTGACCAGCTGTATCACAGCCTGGTATGGGAACTGCACAATGCTCAACAGGAAGGCATTGCAGAGGGTGACGAAAATCGGCCAATGCATCATCGGTGTCCCACTCCCTGCCATCGAGGACATCCAGGGGACACGGTGTTTGCAGAGGGCGCGTAACATCTTCAAAGACACCTCTCATCCTGCAAACTATCTGTTTGTCCTCCTACCCTCGGGGAGGCGCCTCAGGAGCCTCCAATCCAAGACCAGCAGGTTCAGGGTCAGCTTCTTCCCCAGGGCTGTTACCCTGCTGAACTCTGCCTGCTGATAGACTCAAGCCCATACCCACCACCCACCTGTTTATATCTCTTACTGTCAATGCCGTTTACACTGTATATATTCATCTGTTTATAGCCTATTTATAATTATTCTATTTATAATAATTCCATGTATAATTATTCTTATTATGTAGACTCCTGCTAGGGATGCATATCGTTGACTTTTTACGATACCGATACCACTGAACGATACCGATACTCAACCGATACATATCGTGATACTTTGAAAATGTATCATCCCACAATTACTCCCATGAAGCGCTTTACGATATAGTTCACATGTCAAATGAATATTAAATTCAATTGTGGGACTTCTTGGACCTTTTAGTTCTGAACAAACAATGAAAGATACATAAAGAATATGAAGAAAACCGATTATGGAATATCTTTTATAACACATCAGGTGTGCCGCGTGAATAGCACACCTTGTCAATGCAAACAGACCGTTATAGCACCGTTATAGTTCATGTTAAACCTGAGATTCAACTAGAGAACAAATACATCATAGAATAATGGTCATGAGATCTCGGCATTGCACAAACAAACAAATCTCATCTTTAAATCAACATGTACCTTCACTGGTGAGAGAACAAATCCCATCACAGTTCATTTGTGGGACTTTTACCTTTCTAGTATTGAACCAACAAAAATACATAAAATATGAAGAAAAACGATGATGCAATCTAATTTATAACACCCGCCATCACGGGCCACGGACTCACTTTTAAAGGTCCCATGTCATGCTTTTCCGGTTCCCCTTGTGTTATGAACGTTTTTCTGCATGTAAACGGTCTGCAGAGTCAAAACCCTCAAAGTACACCCTGTAGCGAGTAAAACTCTAACACAGAAAAGACCTCCCCAAAACGCCTCGTTGGAGATACGTCACTGTCCATTTGATTCTTCCGGGTACATCATGATGTCAACCGTACCCGGAACGAAATGGACCAATCCGTGGAGCCGTTACGTTACGTCCGCGAAGCCGTTACGTTAAGCCCCCGCTGATTGGTCCAAATTGACCAATCCACAGACTTCCTCACACACTCAGTGCAGGCAGCTCTGCTGATTTCTCCTCCCTGGCTGCAGGCTGATAACAGACAGTTGGGATCGCGGCGAAATTCTCTCTACAGACCCATTCTCTCTACAGACCCATTCTCTCTGCAGACCCATTCTCTCTGCAGACCCATTCTCTCTGCAGACCCGTTCTCTCTGCAGACCCATTCTCTCTGCAGACCCATTCTCTCTGCAGACCCATTCTCTCTGCAGACCCATTCTCTCTACAGACCCATTCTCTCTACAGACCCCATTCTCTCTAGGCAGACCCATTCTCTCTGCAGACCCATTCTCCTTGCAGACCCATTCTCTCCTGCCCAGACCCGTTCTCTCTGCAGACCCGTTCTCTCTGCAGACCCATTCTCTCTGCAGACCCATTCTCTCTGCAGACCCGTTCTCTCTGCAGACCCATTCTCTCTGCAGACCCATTCTCTCCGCAGACCCGTTCTCTCTGCAGACCCATTCTCTCCGCAGACCCATTCTCTCCGCAGACCCATTCTCTCTGCAGACCCGTTCTCTCTGCAGACCCATTCTCTCTGCAGACCCATTCTCTCCGCAGACCCGTTCTCTCTGCAGACCCATTCTCACAGCGTTTATCAACCTTTTTCTGACTCAATATCAAGCCACACTTATTGTTTTTGACTTCGGCTGTGACTTTGTGTGTGCTCAGGATGAGTTTCGCTGTGTATCGCTAAACAAGGAAACAACACCTCCACGGAGCTCAGCGCGATTCACAACGTCCCGACCAATCAGAGCACACTGTGCTCACAGGGAGGGTGGGGCTGGAGCTACTGGAGCTACAACGAGCCGTTAAGGCAGAGAGTGAAATTCAGTGAATACACGTAGTTTACAGAGATGCTGAGAAACCAATGTGAGTTTGGAACATTGAACAATATAAATCTATTCTAGTAGAGCTCAACAATGGAACTATGATCAGTGGAAATGGCCGTGACACATCTCCTTTAAATAAAAAAATTAATAAAAAAGTATCGAAACCGGTTCAGATTTCGGTACGGTATACCGTAGCCACCAGTAACCGGTATTTCGGTAATACCGGATACCGGTATGCATCCCTAACTCCTGCACTGCTATTTTGCACTTCTGGTCAGATGCCTACACTTACATTTCCTCACTAGTACATGTACTACTTAATGACAATAAAGTTTAATCTGATCTGAAGTTGCTGAAGATGTTTCTTCATGTGGAACATTTGGGTTTGTGTATCTGCATCCTTCCTGAAGCACGTTTCTCCTGATGGAAGAGATTTGAGCGTTTTTCCACCTGTCGTCCACCGTAAATAACTGGTGCAATGATACAGATACTAACACCATTATTTACTTTATATGTGTTCTATCTGGAAACCAATCACCACCTTTCTAACCAACGCTCACCATCCGTTTCCTTTGACAACAATATATAACAGTACAGGGGAGGCGGAGGTACTTTATGTCGGTGATGTTGCTTAGAAAGAGCTCGAGATATTCTTTCTTTAATCTCCAAACCGTCAAACCCAAATAATTTATGAGGCTGAAAGACGGCAGTGGGCAGGAATCAATAATCGGATCAGAAATCTGCAGGGAGCCATGACGGAGCTTCTGATCAAACATCACAATACACCCTGCTTCAGAAACTCTCTTTGAGCATGAAGCCAAGTCCAGACATCGAATGGATGGATTCAAAACTGCTCTGATAGAGTCTCTTTATATCACCTTGGGAAATATGCACATTATTGTACTTACATATTTAACTTACACTACCTCATTTTCATCGTCATAACTACACTGTAGCTATTACGCATGGCCAATAAAAGCCTTGAACCTTGAACCTCATGGGATCTCATTTAAAATATATCCATACATTCGTCCATCCGTCCCTTTATCCATCCATCAATCTGTACAATTGATTCTGCCCCCTAGTGGCCAAACATCTTTTAACACAGCTTGGTTTATTTTACTGAATATAAAAAAGGTAAATAATTCCCATTTCTTTAAATTACACATTTATCTCGAGTTGTTTTAGATGCTTAGCTCTATGGATGTCGGTCAGTCGGCCCATCGCTTTGGTCCGGGGCTAATCAGTGAAACTTTGGGGGAAATGCCACAAATTTCAGTTCATCAATTGGCCATCTTAGTATGTGTGAGACTGACCCTTGAGCGGCCCGACCAAGCAAGGAGGCAGAGGCAGAACATCCAAAATACAACTCGGTGTGGGCATTTATTACTCACGGGCACATGACACAGCCTCAATCTCGCTGTTCACGTGAGCAGTCACCAGCCACAAGGATCTCACACACACTACCTTTCCACTGACAGGGAAAACAGAGCCTAAATACACACACTAATCAATCAAGAAGACACAGGTGAGGGGGGAGGAGACAACACAGGGCACCAGGTGAACCCAATCAACCACAATGAAGCAACACAACCCGTAACGGAGGCCGAGATCTATGGGCCCAGAGATCACCTCCGTGACAGTATGGAAACCCTGACTCTTGAGAACATAAATACACTCAACCCTTTGACCAATAGACCATCCAGACACTGGGACTTCCTCTTCATTAGTGCATGTCTATAGGTCCTGTTTGTGCATCTGTGTATTTTTGGCAATGCGTGTTATAAGACTTAAACCAGACTGAATTTCCTCTTGGGGATTAACACAAATTGATCTTATAATTAATCTAAATAACCAGACTGAAGTATCTGTTCCTGTACTGGATGGATAACCAATGCATTGTTCCCAGAGGATGAATCCTACTGATTTGGATGCCTCAAAGTTTTAGTCAATTGCTATAAAAAAGGATTCAATGTGTTGTGTTTTATTAAAATATCTTAACTACTAGATTAACTGCCAAGAACTCTAAATTAGAGAAATTAGACAAAAATATGTATTTATTTTTGTATGTATATATGTCCGTACAGTGGGGCTGCTCAATTAATCGTATTGTAATCGCTATTACGATTATGGCTTGCAACGATTACGAAAACAACGTAATCGAAATAAAACGATTATTATTAAAAAAAAATTAAATACTTTTTTTTGTGTTGGTTTGTCAGTTGAATTCTACTTAAAGTTCAGGGTAATCAACTGTTAAAAACATACTGTTAAAAATGTAAAGTCAATGAATAATCGCATTTAATAATCGCAATTACAATTATTGACCCAAATAATCGAGATTATGATTTTTGCCATAATCGAGCAGCCCTACCGTACAGTATGTATGCTTGTATGCGTGAACGTATGTATGCTTGTATGCGTGAACGTACAGTATGTATGTATTTACTGTGTATGTATGTACAGTATCTATGTATGCGTGTTTGCATGTATGTGTATGTATAAACATTGTTTTTTGTGCTTGTTGATATGTATATGTGCACCGACATGATTGCCTTTTTAATGTTGTTTTACCTGTACAATAACAATGAAGTAATTCAATTAAATAATTTCCAACGTCATCACCAAACTATCATCTCTTGGGTCTTTAGGGAGGGAAAGATGCATCAGGATCCAGCCAGAGTGGATCTGCAGCTCCAGCCAAACGATTAAATCCCATTCAGGCTGAAGCTTTGGATTCTCACAGCGCTGATGTTATCTGGAGGCTCCGTCGCTGAATACAGATTTGGGATTTTCTCCTCAGCAAAGGTCCTTATCGGACTCAGAGCGAGAGGCTTTTCACATTATGTGTTTCTCTGCAGCCATGAACTGATCGTCTGCAGCGTCTGGATACTGATGCATCATACACAACAAAATGCATTTATTATTTCAATTTTGGAAATAAAAACATTTTTAATTATCTTTGAATGGACTTTTGACTTTAACTTCTTATATTTCTGTAAATATTTGTATTTATTGTGGTGTTTTTTTGGACATTTTTACTTAATAATATAATAATATTAGGGATGCTCCGATCGCCAATTTCGGGGCCGATCGCCGCCGATCCGATCGAGTGGGCGGGGCCTAAATGGAAGATTTAAACATCACTTTATATCTTCCATTTAAAGTGATGTTAAAACTCAGTTAATGCTCATTCACTGGAGCTTCCACAAACAATCAACTTAATTATTACATTCAAATGATGTACATTATTCAAGTTTACATTCACTTTGGAGAATAACACGGGAGAGATGAGCGGAAGCCCCCCTCTCTCCCCTCTCTCTCCCCCCCTCTCTCTCTCTCCTGACAGCCTGTCAGTATCTCATGCAGCTCACTGATCCAGTAATGATTGACCCGACAGTGAAGAATACATATATGTATAACTAGTGTAGCTTGTTCCAGAGGTAGATACAATAGCTAAGTGTGTGAGGTCTAACTCTTGTGTGTTCCGCTCACCGGTCCGGCGGGCGGAGCTGCAGGATTTCTGCTTCACACACACGTTGCATACCGCTATTTTACTGTATTTTTCGGAGAAGACCGGTGAAGCCATGTTGGCGAGCTTGTTTTGCCGCACACAGAGAAAAGTGTCATGTATTTTATGTCATGCGATCGGCTCTCGCGATCGGCATGTTTAGAGAGCACCGATCGATCGGTAGAGAGTGAGTATCGGCCGATCTCGATCGGTGACCGATCGATCGGAGCATCCCTAAATAATATATAATTTATATAACCATTTTAATTTTATTATACTTGACTTCTTATTTTAATATCATTATTTCTTTATTTTTATTCTGATTCCTGCTTTCAGTCCACAGTATTGAGAGTTTGAGTAAAGACGGGTAAATGTGAAGGATGGTATCCAGTTGAGCGATGGTAGAAGTTCACAAGCAATCTCAATTTACTAGACCTTGATGTCTCGTTTTGTTCGATCCAACAGTCAGAAATTAGAGAATATAAAGCTTTCATTGAAGGAAAAGCAGCACATTTAAGAAGCTTTTCGCAGCATTTATTCTTAATAAAATGACTCGTGATTGGAAGGTTTTCTAAACTCTGATTGGTGCATAGAAAGGAATGACGTCACATTTCTCAAACCCACTTACAACCCGCAGAAAAATAGCTGAAACATAAAAACAGAACATTTGCAAAATTACCAACTTTACTTTGGTGAAGAAAAAAAGGTTCACGATGACACCGAGGTTCATAACGAGAAGCTGATTGGGGAATTGTGTTTCGAGGGTCTCTAATCAACACGCTTTACTAGAACTTTCTACAAGTGTTCTGAATCAAGACAGTTTATTTGAAAGTGAATACATAATATTGGAAGGTGGAGAAAGAAAAAAGAGCAGCGAAGGTCTGCCTCGTGTGAACTCAACGAACCACTTCATTGATTTCAAATGAAACGTTTGGTCAAGTTGAACGAGCTTTCGTCCAACGCTTGCACTTTTTAACTATAATTGTATTTATTGAATATGGACAGCAAAGAGGAAACTTTGAGGCGACTTCCCTCATCCAGCTGCCAGCCATTTCGGTTTGGGGCCAGGAAAATAATGTGCAAAAAATACACACATTTTAGGACTTTTTTTCCACATACGTTTTGTGTAGTGTCTCTACTTTAAAGAGTCCTCTTCCTGCTGATGTTCAGGTGTATATCAGTATGTAGTGTCTCTACTTTAAAGAGTCCTCTCCTGCTGGTGTTCAGGTGTATATCAGTATGTAGTGTCTCTACTTTAAAGAGTCCTCTCCTGCTGATGTTCAGGTGTATATCAGTATGTAGCGTCTCTACTTTAAAGAGTCCTCTCCTGCTGATGTTCAGGTGTATATCAGTATGTAAGTGTCTCTACTTTAAAGAGTCCTCTCCTGCTGATGTTCAGGTGTATATCAGTATGTAGGTTCTCTACTTTAAAGAGTCCTCTCCTGCTGGTGTTCAGAGTGTATATCAGTATGTAGTGTCTCTACTTTAAAGAGTCCTCTCCTGCTGATGTTCAGGTGTATATTAGTATGTAGTGTCTCTACTTTAAAGAGTCCTCTCCTGCTTGATGTTCAGGTGTATATCAGTATGTAGTGTCTCTACTTTAAAGAGTCCTCTCCTGCTGATGTTCAGGTGTATATCAGTATGTAGCGTCTCTACTTTAAAGAGTCCTCTCTCCTGCTGATGTTCAGGTGTATATCAGTATGTAGTGTCTCTACTTTAAAGAGTCCTCTCCTGCTGATGTTCAGGTGTATATCAGTATGTAGTGTCTCTACTTTAAGGAGTTCTCTCCTGCTGATGTTCAGGTGTATATCAGTATGTAGTGTCTCTACTTTAAAGAGTCCTCTACCTGCTGATGTTCAGGTGTATATCAGTATGTAGTGTCTCTACTTTAAAGAGTCCTCTCCTGCTGATGTTCAGGTGTATATCAGTATGTAGTGTCTCTACTTTAAAGAGTCCTCTCCTGCTGGTGTTCAGGTGTATATCAGTATGTAGTGTCTCTACTTTAAAGAGTCCTCTCCTGCTGATGTTCAGGTGTATATCAGTATGTAGTGTCTCTACTTTAAAGAGTCCCTCTCCCGCTGATGTTCAGGTGTATATCAGTATGTAGTGTCTCTACTTTAAAGAAGTCCTCTCCTGCTGATGTTCAGGTGTATATCAGTATGTAGTGTCTCTACTTTAAAGAGTCCTCTCCTGCTGATGTTCAGGTGTATATCAGTGTGTAGTTATCTCTACTTTAAAGAGTCCCTCTCCTGCTGATGTTCAGGTGTATATCAGTATGTAGTGTCTCACTTTAAAGAGTCCTCTCCTGCTGATGTTCAGGTGTATATCAGTGTGTAGTGTCTCTACTTTAAAGAGTCCTCTTCTGCTGATGTTCAGGTGTATATCACGTATGTAGTGTCTCTACTTAAAGAGTCCTCTTCTGCTGATGTTCAGGGTGTATATCAGTATGTGTGTCTCTACTTTAAAGAGTCCTCTTCTGCTGATGTTCAGGTGTATATCAGTATGTAGTGTCTCTACTTTAAAGAGTCCTCTCCTGCTGATGTTCAGGTGTATATCAGTGTGTAGTGTCTCTACTTTAAAGAGTCCTCTGCTGCTGATGTTCAGGTGTATATCAGTATGCAGTGTCTCTACTTTAAAGAGTCCTCTCCTGCTGATGTTCAGGTGTATATCAATATGTAGTTGTCCCTACCTTTAAAGAGTCCTCTCCTGCTGATTGTTCAGGTGTATATCAGTGTGTAAAGTCTCTACTTTAAAAGAGTCCTCTGCTGCTGATGTTCAGGTGTATATCAGTGTGTAGTGTCTCTACTTTAAAGAGTCTCTCCTGCTGATGTTCAGGTGTATATCAGTATAGTGTCTCTATTTAAGAGTCCTCTCCTGCTGATGTTCAGGTGTATCAGAGTATGTAGTGTCTACTTTAAAGAGTCCTCTCCTGCTGATGTTCAGGTGTATATCAGTATGTAGTGTCTCTACTTTAAAGAGTCCTCTCCTGCTGATGTTCAGGTGTATATCAGTATGTAGTGTATCTACTTTAAAGAGTCCTCTCATGCTGATGTTCAGGTGTATATCAGTATGTAGTGTCTCTACTTTAAAGAGTCCTCTCCTGCTGATGTCAGGTGTATATCAGTATGTAGTGTCTCTACTTTAAAGAGTCCTCTCCTGCTG
>NW_022991363.1:0-52500 GCF_902827175.1 Gymnodraco acuticeps
GTTTATAGTAAATAATTAATCGCACATGTTGTATCTGTTCTAAATGTACCTAAGAGGAATATTTTTCAAGTTTTTAATACTCTTATCAAATATGCTTTATGCACATTTTTGTTTATTATCATTGGAACAATGAACAGCTATCGCTGTTGAAAGCTTGCTGCTCGTAGACGCCGTGTACTGGCGTCTCCCCGGCAGGAAACATCTGCAACACAACCTGATCCTGAACACCCCCCCCCAACAACAACAACAACAACAACAACAACAACACAGCCGCTAAACAAACGAGTCCAGACATTAAACTCCAGGAGGAAAACATTAAATATTCTGTTGTAGAAATTCAATGAGTCTAATCAGCCCATATTGCACTGTTATAATGTGTCCTTTGCAAATCCTTCCTCACTACAAGATGATAAGAACAGCAGCTTTAACAAAGGAGACCGCTTGTTTGAAAGCAAATTAATTTAAATGTATTTACGCATGTTAGGCTACATGGTGTTCAATCTTCAGTGCCTATGTAGCGTGTTTTTTTACTTTAGCGACGTTCATAGCATGTTACGTGACGAACTTAGGTACAAAACATACATATCTGTGCCTCTACTGTGAAACAGATCAAAGTAGAGGCACACAACACTAAAATCAAGCTGAGAGTGAGCGTAATAGAGCGTAATAGAGCGTAATAGAGCGTAATAGAGCGTAATAGAGCGTAATAGAGCGTAATAGAGCGTAATAGAGCGTAATAGAGCGTAATAGAGCCCCTTTAAGAAATGTATTAAACATTTAAATGGGAAAGGTTTCAGACGGATGCATTGATGCCACTTTCTGTTGATACTAATGCAACTAGAAAGTTTCCCGCGTGCAGAAATCTTATCTAATACATTCTGCAGTGTGTGGTCACTGTTGAGACGTCCACTTTAATCTGTCTGCTAAGCGCCTTATTCTCACTGTATATACGGTACATAGAAACACCTTCAGCTACAAGTCAAAGTGTTTATGATTTTGATTTAACGTATGTGAGAAGAGAGAAACACCACCGTGTTGCTAAGAGAACAATCTACAATAACACCATCTGCTGAGGTTCATACCACTCTGCTGACACAACACACACACACAACACACACACACACACACACACACACACACACACACACACACACACATTTTATGGCTTTAACAGTGTTTGAGTTTCCTTGAGGAACACCCTGTTCAGACGTGTCACTAAAGCACGCTGACGTCTGATGATATGGAGTTAAAATGAGTCCGAGAGGCGTTCAGGGACTACATTTGGGGAGAATTACGGACAGATTCCTGTTTTATGGGTTTAAGACACTGACCATGTTACTACGATCTCCTCTTCGGCCTACTTGAAGTTACTGTCACATATCTACTGTCACTGTCTTCTATGAAGAGATAGTATTACAATCTTTTAAAATCCCAAAATGTGTCACTTCAAGACAAAATAACTAAAGGACTCAAAGAGAAATCAACATATTAGTAGCTCGAGCTGCAACTGCACTATTTTGATAGTCAATCCATTTTAAAAGTATTTATAATCCAACAAAAATGCAGTTTCTCAAAAATGTCCTGCTTTTCTCTCTCATATCATAAACAATTGAATGTTTTGGAGGTTTGGTAGGTCGACTAGAATTTGCAGTTTTTCACTATTTCTGAAATTTCTTAGACGAATGGTTTAATCAAAAATAACATTCAGGTTGATCATAATAAACAATAATTGTTAGTTGCAGCCGTAAAGTGTTGTGAGCTTCGAAAGGAAAATCTAAGATAGCAAAAGGGGGGTCCGGGTCAAGGAGGATTATCACAATCCACCACACCTTGAACTTCATGTATTTATGTCATCATGTATGTCTTTGCCCTGTGCTGTGTTGTACTGTTTATTGTATGGAACAAGCTGTAATAATCTGCACTGAACACGAATTCCACCAGCCTGGCTGTGTGGTCATTAAAGATTATAATCTAATATATATCTAAACATATTGTATAATCACCTGGAGCTAAAACCACAAATCGTTACATCCAAAGTTGCAAAAACACCTAATTGACCTCATGTTTTAACTCCTAACGGACACATGTACAACCGTATCTAACCCATTCAAGAACCCAGAACATATTGTGTTGGTGCTGTGATATTCTGCACATGTTACAGCAGAAGTACAGAGCAGCGTTAGAAGCAGAATCCCGAACACATGGAACATCTGTAACATATTCACTGGATGTGTTTCCATACTGCTGCTGACCCCAAAGCATTCAGACATGAGCACAAAGTGAGCTCTCCTAAAAATACACTCCAGTCCATGTCAACGACACACCGGAAAATCGTGAGAGGTGTTCCCATTGTGACGAAGAACATTTAGCAAGAAGACGGGGGTTTCACCCGACTGTGTTTGGACTCCCTGAGCTTTCATCTGAGGCCCACACGCAACTGAATCCACTTTTCAGAGGACAGAAAACAAACATCAGATGTTTACACAGGGAGCAAACTGCATATTTGTGTGGGTTAAACAAAGCGTCCTCAAATGTGCTCGATCGCTGCGTGCTGTGTGCTAACAGTAAGCAGTAGTTTAGGTGTAATCCTGAAAAAACAGACCTATATTCATCAGAGAGGAATTCCCTTCAAAAGGCCATATTTTCCGTCCCCACCTTTGATTATGTCGTGCAGTTCTCTCTGTCTATAAATGCTTCTAACTAGTGTTTACAACCTCGCGTAAATTATAGAGTTTCTGCTCCCAGTTCCTTCAGCTGGAGTTGGTCCGTGACCTCTGACGGAGAATGTGATGAATATACGAGAAGCTAAGTAAAGGCAGCTAGGAACACTCTGAAAACATCGCAGTGTCTCCACCATGTAAGGACACACACGCTAGAAATGGAAATGCAAAGCTTTATGTCGGCAGACTTAATGGCAGTTTAGACGTCAGGATGATCATCGCTCCCCAGACGGCCTGAGGCGACAATGAAAATCCACATTTCCGTGACAGGCGACTCACAACCAAGTGCCTCGTTTAAACACTCACGCAGCTCAGATATTGTGCACCAAAAGCTGAAAATACTAAGGAAAGGAAAGAAGCATGAACAGGCTCTGCTGTTCTTTTAATATAAAAGAACAAATTAAATCCCAGTTTAAGAAAAAACGTCAGATTTTCGAACGAAATCTGGAAAAAGGCCGTATTTCATAATTGCTGTCCAAGAAGAAGGGTTACACTGTGAATGAATCTGTACCTCTACAAGCACCTGTTTAAAGACACTCAGGATAGGTGCAGTATTTGTGGGTTTCTAAATAGCTACATGCTGTAAATAAAGCCTAACGGTGTGTTTCACTGAGCTCTATCCCTGCACGGTTCGTCTCCCTGAGGGCTTTGATTCATATGTACATAAAGATTTAAATTAAAAGCAGCCTGAGTGATCAATTGGATTTATAGGACCAGCAAACTGCACTCTGCACAGGAACTCAGAGCTATTTGTTTGCCCTCCACAGCCCCTCAGGTCCCGATTAGACCTCGGTGCCTACACAGCACTTATCGACTGCACTCCCAGCAGAATTAAGAGACTAGAGGGGGGGGGGGTCTGAAGCCAAACGCCTGGAGCAGATAACAGGAGAAAGCATTGCTCTCCAGCAGGAAGACAAACATGACCATTTCATTTGACACATGAAGGACGCAACGGAGAAAGACAGGCTTTGCATTTCCTTCAAAAGCGTTGAGAAACCATGATAGTGTGATGCAACCCTGCCTTTGTTAGCCCGACACACGTTTGCACAAACTGTTGGAGCATCTAAGGAGATTAATGTGTATACGATTGTATAAATGTGTGTGCAAGTACGAATTGTATGTATATTATGTGTAATATTTTCTACAACATAGTAAGCATTTATTTGTACCCAGGATGACCCTGTCTGCTTTCATATTGTTTGTCTGTTCATTATTGTAACAAAAACGAGAACTAATAAAAAACAAAGTTTAAAAAAAAAAGCTTTGAGAAATGCTGAGTCACAGCAACTGATGCCAAGGTTTTGACTCACTGTTAGGAGCTCTTTCTGGAAGGACTTTCGCTCTTTGCTCTCCGAATTGTTGCAGTCCTCCTTCAGCTTCTCCAGAACCGATGCGACCCGCTCTGGTTCGCTGTCCAGCTCGGCGCGACAGAAATGTGTCAAAGGCAGGTTGGCGTATCCGAGGGCGTCTGCAAACGCCCGCCAGTTTCCGATGTTCTCCATGAGAATAGTCCGTACGGAGGCGTAGATGTACGTGAGGAACTTACAGGGCTTCAGTGTCTGCTCCAGTAAAAGTGCAGTGGTGAGGTCGGGCCCACTGAAGTAAATAGGCTTAACTTTACCAACCACCAGCACGTTCTTGGCGTGAACAAATCCCATTTTGCCCTGGTAATATCCAATGTACCATTCCTTTGTCCACAGCTGACCCTTCAGCTTGATCTTCTCCTCGCTCAACAGGGCCACAAAGTCTCCTTTTTTGTACTCCAGCAAGTACTGATTCTTCGTTTGTCGGATGACCGTTTTGATCAGCTTTCCAAACTTTAAGTTGTTTATTCTCCTGTCCTGAAACACGGGGTACTTGGATGCAACAGCGAGAGGAGACAAGACTATCTTCCCCACTTCCTTTTTCTTCAGGAAACGCCTTTGCACCGATGTCTTTGGCCCTGTTTTGGGTGGCGGTGTTGGCGTCTGGACACAAAACTGAGCCAGTATACAATCTAGGTCGTCCTTAACCTGGATCCTCAAGGTGAAGTCCGAAACATCGTCGGTGTTTCGCGAGGCAATCATATAGACGAGCCTGCTGACTTTGCCTAGTTTAACCTGGAAGCCTCGTACCACCCTTGCCTTGTCGTTCGCCTTTACCTCGTAGTTGGCCATGTTGGAGTAAATCCCGACACTGAGGTCCTGGGGTTTGGACAGGACAAACTGGTGCTTACCCCAAAGTTGAAGCACCACTGATGGAGCAGATTGAACCTGTTTACCCACATCGCTCACCAACAACGTCTTTGGCGCACAGTCGTGACCAAACATAGCCACGACGGTCTTGAAGGACGGGTGGATGTGTTTGGGACCGTACACTCCTAACGTTATCTTTTTAACCACGTTCTCCCAAACTGTGGTGTCTGGAGATAAGGACCGGGACTGAGCCACCACACACACATACATGCACGGCTCCAGGTTATCCAAACACACCTGGACCGTGTCACCGTACACGTACGCCTGAGGAATCGGTCTGTAAGGTCCTTCTTTACAATCACTCCTGACACACAGGACTTCTGTCGTTTCCCGGCTCTCCATCTTCACCACCACGGACACTTTCATCTCCAGAGTGATGGTGGTTTTGGTCTCCATGTTGCTGAGTTTGATCTCCACCACGGGGCTGACGGTGGTGCAGCGGTCGTTGTTTAGCTCCAGAGGGGGATCCAGCAGAGCTATAATTGAGATCTGCTGGGTGTCGCCCGGTGCCACGTGGCCCTCCGGTAAAAGGATACTGATGTTGCTGTCGGGAAGCTGGACGGCGCCTCCTGAACTGTCCAACCTGCAGACGATGCTGGTCTCAATCGGCTGCGTTTGACCCCATCCTGGGTTCTGTCCGAGCGAGTCCAAGTCGTGGCAGGACCTGGCTAGCTTACGATGGGTTAACCAAGCCGTCCGGAAGTCCTCCCTGCTCTGAAACTGCTCTGGTGCCGGTGCTTTCAAGCCTCCGAAGAACCCAGAGGAGCCCTGAGGGGCGTCGGACTGAGCCTGAAGGATCGACAGTTCGGACAGACTGTAGGATCTTTTGCTTCTAAAAAAACGGGTTGTCCCTGCGCAGCGTTTGTCCCGGTCCTACACTGGGACTAATGGGGTTAAAAACACTATTGAAACCATTGGTTGTGGTGCTGCTGGTGGAGTTGGGCACTGACGGAGTGAGCGTATCAAACAATAAGAGGTCCACTGATTTCTCATTACTGTTCTGATCAAGGGAGCTCAGAGGACCCCCGTTCAGGAAAGGGTTCGTCGAGGTATTGGTTGAAGCGAAAGGATTCCCATTTTGGAAGGTGGTGGGTTTCAGAATCACCCCGGCCCACTCCCCTAAGAGGTCCATTTCTTTGGCTGCCTCCTCGATACCGTCCCCTACGGTGTCTATCATCCCGCTGTCGCTGAAAGACGAGTCCCTAAAGTTGATGGGCTCCACGTAAGCTGCCGGGATGTAACCCATCTCCGTGTTGTTGTGGGCGTACCACCACTCGCCTCCTGACGAGTCCAGCACGTAGAGGCGATCCCCTTTGGAGAACTTTAGCGTGGTGAAGCTGGAGGGGCAGTAGTCTTTGATGGCCACGACTTCCCGAGCGGCACCGAAGGAGGCAGTGGAGTCCAGGCGCAAGGCACTGGGAGAAGGCACTGGAACAGAAACAGAACACAAGTGGAATGAGTTGAAATGCATGCATTGCATGCGATGTGACTGAAGCATCCTTTGTGCTCCAGTCAGTCCTCTCAGTGAACACAGAGCTGAATCAGATCAGATGCACGCTGAAGGCGCTTTGAGCAGCTTTTCTCTCAGTAATTGTGCTGCTATGTTCAATGTTTGTTGTTTGTTGTTCATGTATTGTGTCTTGATACTTGTCTGTTGATGTTACACATGGAGCTGCTGTGATGCAAGTCAAATGTCAGACTTGATCTGACCATTAAAGTGTTATCGTATCTTTGAAATGTTGCCGCTCGGTGCAGTCTGTAGAGTTTCTTCTAGCAAATTCCTTTCAGGATCCCAAGATCAGGTCCATAAGGAAAAGGGGGATTTTACCACAATGTCTTTTTTATAATAATACCCCTAGGGAATGCCCTGTCAGATATTTTTTAGATCCTTTGAATTAAATATATTCCCCCCTGTCAGCAGCTATCATTTATTTATATCTGTGCGATACAATGGGTTAACAGTCCGTTACTTCTGGGTAATAATTAATGGGCAATACTCTGGTTTACCATTGCATTTATACAATACTGTACATTTCTTCTTAAAAGCAGATCATATCTAACCCTGCATTGATTTTATACTCAACCATAGAAACCGTGTTCATATTTTATATTGTTGTATAAATATGTTTTAACACATTTCATTTTTCTATGTTCCCATTTTCATTGTTTTTATTTGTATGTATTTCTTAATTTTTTATAATGGAAACAACTGTAACAAAACAGTTAGCAAACATTCATGTATTTCAGATTCTTATACTATTTCGCAAATGTTGAAAGAATAAAAACATGATTAAAGTGCATATTTTCTTTGGCCTACATTGAACAGTGAAATAGAAGAACAAAATAACTTCCCTGCTTGCAAGGACATCAACAAAATGCATAATGGAATAGATGCAGGCTTTCCCATGCAGCGAAGGACTGTCACTACCAGATGCTTCAGAGAAGTGGAGCACAGACAACAGCTCAGAGCGGGGAAAACTGAACGCCTGGGGCCTCGTTTATAAAGGGATATACGCTCAACACGCCAGTTTCTACGCAATGTTTGCGATTTATAAAATACTAACTTGGCGGGAAAACGTGCGGTCCTCCACGCAAACTCTAACCCATGCGTACGCACTAAGCACAACAACGGGAGAGACGAGAAACTGCGACACCGTTGGCAGAAGGAAGAATGGAGAGAAATATGTGGAAATAATACCATGAATAAAATGTTACCTCTCATTCAACAGATATGAAGAATTCATTTTCAAACATTGATTAAAGCCAATCTCAAAATGATGAAACAAACGCCTGTTTGAGACTCCTCAGTGCACACAAACACATAACTTGGAGAAATAAATAAATACGGATATGTTATTTAAAACCACCTGGAATATGTTGCGTTAATGTTATGAAATGTTTTCTCATAAATGATGCGGTGAGCAGAAGGACAGAATTACGTCTAAACTGACGCCGTGTTGCATTTCTATAGGTTGTAGATACGAGCATGGTTTTATATACTATCACGTTTAATCGTGTTTTATGCCGTTTGCCAAGACTTGATAAGTCGCTCATAAAACACAGGAGGTATGGAAACTAAGAACACCATGTGGTCAATTGTACAGCTGATATAACACAACACATTGGTTGTATTTCCTTTAACTGGTGGATATAGGGTTGCTGCGGGGAGGGGGGCGGGGGGGGGGGTTGAGACGCACAGGCTGCAGTGGAGACGCACAGCTGATCGACAGCTGAGACACAAACCACCAAATACAAAAACATAATTCAGATCCAGTCGTCATGACTCCACTCCGGAGGGATTCCCGATCACTTCTTACAGTTTCTCATCAAGGGGGGTGTCTCCTGTCCCCGGTACAAACACACTGCCTGAGGAAGGCTATGTGTATTTATTTTGTCATTAACCTTTTTCGGACCACTTATTTATTTATTTTGGTGACGATCCGACCTCCATGCTGCTCCTCTGGTTCAAACTGCATCCACCAAACAATATGATTTATCTCCACCTCCCCAAAATAACCAGAATCTGACACGGTGTGAGACGTTTGTTTTAGCTTTCTGTCCTCATTTCCTGCGATCTTCTTCATAAAGTCAGTCAGAATGAATAAATGGGCGTTTCTTTGACTATTTATAGGCAAATATGGGCGTTACGTGAAGCCCGCAAAAGCTGCGCCGCATTTCGAGTCGATTGTGATTTATAAAGGGAAACCGGCGTAGGAAGTGCTGTACGCACTTTCCTCGCCGGTACGCAATGTTTGGTGAATCGGAAAATGTCGGAACATTTCTGTCCCTATTTTTTGGATTTCTACTACGTAAGCAACCTTCCCACGTGAATCCTACGCACGGCGTTATAAATGAGGCCCCAGAACACTAATTAATCTGCTCCGGATGCTTGTGATTCATTAAGTGACAGAAAGAACAAAGTCTACTTGCTGTTCACTTTACACTAAACATGCCTCGATGTCTTGTCAACAAACAAAGAGTGCACATGTAATGAGAATTTAAAGTCCACACCGGTTTTAACCCCATTTGCTCGTGTGTAAACGATCTTTCTTCAACACTGAATCAAACGTGTTTCTCTTTTTAGTTCTGAGAAATAACTGCAAATTTACTTTCAAATGTTTTCCCAGAATTTTGATTTATTTTCTCAGAACTACATTTTTTGTAACTGTTTGAAAGGTCTCACGTGTGACCCTAATCCTCTTCCATACACCTTCTTATTGACCCCTCACAACAAAAGCCAAGACTCTAAAGATACAAGCCAAAACGAATGCTGTGTCTCTATTCACTTCTAATATCTGCTATGTGAAGAGCATGCGTCTTAATGTGAGGTATGGCAGTATGAGTGTCTTGATGGTGCTTTCATAACGGACAAAAGGTTGCACGCTGCACTCTTATCAACAACAGCCATCTTGCACATTAACATATATATATATATACATGTGATTTTCTTTCACTTTGAATTAACGTACCATTAAACTGGTATCGAAAAGAAGCTGCCATTGATTGTATTGGGTCATTTCGTTAAAACTACACTTGATGTCATTCTGAAACCTCTCGTCTTCAGATAGTGGGGACGTTACTGTTTATTTAAGTAAGAAAGTCCTGATTGAATGTTATTTGACGTATCAGCTGTGCATGGATGTATTGCTGCCACTGTTGAATGGCATTAGACACAGATAGATCTTCACAGAGTTTCCCAAAAAGGAAATACAGTTTTCAGTCGTCGGTGTCGACCAAAGGCCAGGATGTTTAGAAAAAGCTGCATTTATAGAAATATGTGGAAGAATGTGGAATAGTCTCATGTTCATATTGTATTTCCCACATTGAGAACCGCAGTGACGCGTCCTAGAACCCGGAAGTAAGTTAGCATTGTTACCACGTCCGGTTCCTTCGATAAAAAGCAATGGGATCTCTCCGTAGGGTTTTGGAAGATAGCTCCAAATAAGGTCTGTGTTTGACTGAAGAGACACATCACGTTTTGTTCTACGACATTAAATCATCAGCAGTGACCCCACTGGTGATTTCTGAAGAGTTGAGGTGTCTGAGAAACGATGGTTGTTACCAAGTGGCTGAATAGGACTACAGAAGTCGTGGAGGTCGTTGTACGTCATTACGCCGAACACGTAAACACTCCTCTAAGTTAGTTTCTGTTCTGCTTGAAAGCAAGTCCCTGCCTCCTGCAAAGTGTTCCAACAAACACTTCAACTCGTTCCATTTAGAGTCTGTGTGTTTGAACATGGATCTTAAGTCGGCGTGACGTTGAAGCAGCGACCCTGCTGTAGTTCCTTTATAGCATCACGTTAGCATTTTGCTTCTGGCGACTAGATTTATGATTAGAAAATTATAAAAGTAGACATGTGGAGATTATCCTCTGAACAAAACGTGATCCGTCTCTTGAATGTGTCTCAACCACAGACCTGATTTCCAGCTATTTTCCAAAACCCTATGGAGACATTGCATTTTTGACGAATGAACCGGAAGGAGTTTACATCCGGGTTTTAGGACGCGTCACTGCGGCTCTCTATTGCAGTGATTAGCTTTGTGTATTTTAAACTTCATATAAAAACAATACAATCTGATAAATCTAAGTCAATTTCGTTAGAACTACAGACGTGTCGCTTCCTGTGTTTCCCTTTCTCCGTGTGATCAGGCCATCAGTGCGCACGGTGCTTGGGAAAAAAGCCATATCATACTCTGCCCCCTCGACCTGGAGCACGCTTCAGCAGGAACTTAAGGTGACCAGTTTGATCACAGATTTTAAACTTGGATTTGGATTAGCTGGAGAGATCCTCTGTGTTTGCAATATCTCACTACTGTATATGGATTTAATGACTACTTTTTACGATGTTGTATTTTAAAGTTAACACTACTTCACAAAAAAGGGTCAAAAATAGATTCAAATGTGAATCAAAATGAATAATAATAGCCGTAAACACTGGAGGTAAAAGGCAGAATAAAAGCATTTATGAATGCATCGACTATTCTGCACTATTTCTATGATATTCTATTGTATTTGTATTTACTTGCACTATTGTATCTGTGTTATTGTGTTGCTCTGTTGGAGGAGCCTGTGACCTCAGATTTGCATTGTCATATCTACGCTGTAGCTACGCACGGAGGACAAAAGCCTTGAATCCTTGATCAGCTGACCTTTGACATCGTTCAGACTGGCTTCCGATAGGCTGTCGCTGAGGTCGATGAGCGTTCCCTCGGAGCGGCAGCGAGGCAGCGACGTGTTGTTGGTGGCCGTGGCTCGGATTCGATGGGCGGCCATGTTGGATCCGGCCGGAGGTCAGGTGACTCTGAAGCTTCTCCTGTAGCTCGAGGAACAACCTGTCAACATCCCATCCTCTCTGAAACACAGGACAATACAACATGTTATATAAATACAAAGAATTCAGAAAATATACTTTCAACCCTTGTGTGGCGTTCGGGTCAAATTTACATTTTAACTCAAAAAACTTTAATTAATGGGAAAAGATTTAAGCAAATGTACGTTTTACCCTAAATATTATTATTATTTAGCATGTATAAACGTTTAGCACGTATTAGCACATAGCAGTTTCTCCTTGTTTATGAGTAGATGTGTATACTTGCATTCTGCATGAAAACATAAAAATAAATGTGGTTTTCTTTTGTCATTCTCTATAACACACACTGCAGATGTGTATCATGCTCTAGAGATTGCCGATGAGGAAATTAAACCATGAATTTGTGCTTGAAAATGGTCTCACATGCACAATAAGGCATATTAAACGGTGTTTAAGTGAAAGAGCAGATGTGTGTCAGTGGAGGACTCTCAGAGGAGTTTTTATTAAATCCATAATTCATACCGGTGTCAGATCGGAGACAACACCCTGCAGAAAGAGAGGAGGAGGAAGAGGAGGAAGAGGAGGAGGAAGATTCCTTACTACCAGAGGTGGGAAGTAGTGGAGTGCAAATACTTTGTTACTGTACTTACGTACATGTTTCTGGTATCAGTACTTTACTCCACTTCTTGTTTTTCTGACGACTTTTTACTTTGACTTCTTACATGTTGAACTCAAATACCTGTACTTTCTACTTCTTACATGTTGAACACAAATACCTGTACTTTCTACTTCTTACATGTTGAACACAAATACCTGTACTTTCTACTTCTTACATGTTGAACTCAAATACCTGTACTTTCTACTTCTCACATGTTGAACCCAAATACCTGTACTTTCTACTTCTTACATGTTGAACACAAATACCTGTACTTTCTACTTCTTACATGTTGAACACAAATACCTGTACTTTCTACTTCTTACATGTTGAACACAAATACCTGTACTTTCTACTTCTTACATGTTGAACACAAATACCTGTACTTTCTACTTCTTACATGTTGAACACAAATACCTGTACTTTCTACTTCTTACATGTTGAACACAATACCTGTACTTTCTACTTCTTACATGTTGAACTCAAATACCTGTACTTTCTACTTCTTACATGTTGAACTCAAATACCTGTACTTTCTACTTCTCACATGTTGAACTCAAATACCTGTACTTTCTACTTCTTACATGTTGAACTCAAATACCTGTACTTTCTACTTCTTACATGTTGAACCCAAATACCTGTACTTTCTACTTCTTACATGTTGAACTCAAATACCTGTACTTTCTACTTCTTACATGTTGAACTCAAATACCTGTACTTTCTACTTCTCTCATTTTCCAAACAGCTGGTTCCTTTAGTCTGAATGTGTGTTTGATGCGTGATCATTATTCTTTAGAGTCATTGCGTGCCTATTGATTTAAACACGATCCGTGTATCCATCATTTCCTGGTCTTCTCTAAAGAAGAGGGACCAATGGAAACGTTGTCATGTTGCCGTTGTTCAGCATGGAAACATTCATTAGCTAACAATGACATTATTGTTCTATTAATATAAAGGGAGGTCAGGTACTCTTTAAAGCAGCTGCTAGTTATGGGTACTTTTTACTGAAGTACATTTCAAAGCCTCTTTACTTTCACTTGAGTAAAGAAGTTTACATTACAGGTCACTTGTTAGACGCTTTTATCCAAAGCGACTTACATACTCAATACTGTGGGCAATCCCCACAGGAGCACTTTGGGGTGACAACGACATGCTGCTGCAGTGGGGTTTGAACCAACCCACTAATTCACTGCGCCACAGCCCCCCAGTCAGTACTTCTACTTTTACCAGAGTATTTTTAAACACCAGTATATGTACTTCTACTTGAGTACAGGATGTGTGTACTTCTACTCGAGTAAAGGATGTGTGTACTTCTTGTTGAGTACAGGATGTGTGTACTTCTACTCGAGTAAAGGATGTGTACTTCTACTTGAATAAATGATGTGTGTACTTCTACTTGAGTAAAGGATGTGTGTACTTCTACTTGAGGAAAGGATGTGTGCACTTCTACTTGAGGAAAGGATGTGTGTACTTCTACTTGAGGAAAGGATGTGTGCACTTCTACTTGAGTAAAGGATGAGTGTACTTCTACTTGAGTACAGGATGAGTGTTCTTCTACTTGAGTACAGGATGTGTGTACTTTTGCCCTCTCTGATCACTACTGACACACTTCTGCAAACTCTTGCAAGAAAAAGTCACATATGCTCTTCTTATTTTAGTTTGATGTTATATTTATCTATAACTTTGTGACAATACTTCACAGAAAGTCCTGAAAACCTGCAGTGAATTCTGCTTCGACATCAATTCAGAGTGGAGTTAGATTTTGACACTTGATTAGAAAAAAACCGGAAGTGAAACTCCACTGTTGTTTTATATGTTTGAGTGTGATGGGAATAGTCCTTTCTCACAGAGGAAGTTTAGACTCTTGATATGAGCGCAGGTGAAACTGAGCTCATCACTTTAACAATGCCTTTGTATTCAAATGAGTCAGGAGACAGAACATGAAGCTGTTCAAAGTCATTATTCTTTCATTAACACCTGTGTTTTCTACTGTCAACATGTCTGTGTCACATGGAGATGATTTCATGGTGTATTTTCACAAAGCTCAAATGTATGCATATGAAAAATGTGTGGAGAAAACACCTTTACAGGGACGTCGGTCTGTGTTCAGAGAGTGAATGCATTGACTTATAATGAGGGTTTTGCATTATGTAAAAGCCCAGGTAAAGAAACGGTTTGTTAGTTTTGTTGTTCAGAAACACAGAAACAAACAGCTCTGCTTTGGGTTCCGCTTTTAAAAGTGTCTTTTTTAATATGTGTTTTCTGCAGAAAAACAAGAAGTCATCGTCAACAACTTCCCATCGCTGGTGACATTTATCGTGAGAGGAAATGTTTTCTGACGCTTCTTTAAATGTTTACAGCCCTTTGTTTACTGATGATGGGTGAGTATTCTGATATAAACCTCACAGCTTCATCACAAGACCCAAAAGAAGAAGTTAGCGTCAAATCTCCCAATGAGTTATGGCGCTAAATGCCAGTTATCTAAGCTGCGTTTCATACAAGAGTCCGTATTGCGGTAACGGCCCGTCCACACTACAGCTTCGACAGCTTCAAAAACGGTTTCCAACGCGTCTGCCCATTCACTTTGAATGGGGTGACGTCACTTTTCGCCGAACTGCATTGTGGGAAGCAGAGCGGAGCTTTCCTGGCGTTTCAGGCTGCAAAAGTTGAGCAATGTTCAACTTTTGAAGCTTCTGAAGCTTTCGGTGGAAGCGTCAGCCAATCAAATCATATGCCAGTACAAGCTCTAGCCAATCAAACCGCTGCTTGTGTGTCAGGGGCGGGAGATTCATGTGATTGGTTGTTGGTCGAGCTTCAGACACGTCCAGCTCCAAGCTTTTTTTTAAGCTGTAGTGTGGACGGGCGTTAGAGTCCATTTTGTTTAACTCTCTGAGGTCTAAGCCCTTTTTTTATATGTTTGGCTCGCCTGGACTTTTTTTTGTAAAAATGCTATTAAAACATGAACCCTGTGCTACACAATCAAGTATTATACATGTTTATTTCCATAACAAGCTAAGCTATCAGCATATGTAGGCTACAGGGATGCCACATGGATGTACAAATAGTTACGAGTACAAAAGAAAAAACAAGACGAGAATGTTTTCACTCAGAACTGTACTCAAAACCAACAGTGAAAAGTAGTCTATAAGTCTCTTGAGTGAAAGTTAAACAAAAGATCACTCCGTTGCAGAGAAATTCATGCGAGAGGCGTGTGGCGCAGTGGACTAGTGCGCTGGTGTTGGGGTCAGGGGAGCACAGGTTCAAACCCCACAGCAGTCAGCATGTCGTTGTGTCCCTGAAGACACTTCACAACAAAGTGCTCCTGTGGGGATTGCCCCTGAGTGTGTAAGTCGCTTTGGATAAAAGCGTCTAACATGTAATGAGAGTGCATGCAACTTGTTCATGGCCTCAAGAGGGTTAATAAAGACACAACACAAACAATATCAAAGACCTGACATCTGCAAGTCACCCTCTCCTCTTCATCATTCACAAAACCTGCGACAGGTGACCTAAACCCAATAAACCAGACCCATGTCAAGACTTCATCACCATGTGCTCAGCAGCTACAGTGAAGATATGGCAATGAAAAACTGAAGTCCTCCTCCAACAGAGCGACATGAATATCTATAGGACAGAACAGATAAAATAGTGCAAGAGAATGTTTTGAGATGTGCAAGTAAATACAAATGAAATTGAAATAGTGCAAGAAGAGTCTATATACAAGTAAATGGAATATGATATATCAGATACAAAATGTAACCAGATGGATGTTCTTCACAGAGTTCAGGTGTTTAACAGTCTCATGGCCTGTGGGATGAAACTGTCTCTGAGTGGTGGTTGTTGTCCATGTGACGGAAGTGAACACCAATAAGAATGAATGTGGTGTAAACAGAAATTAAGATAATAACAGAAATAAGAAGCAACGGCCAAACAAGGTCTGACCGATGCAATATTGAATAATAAGACTGCATGGAGGGAGGTTATTTCTCGATAACCCCACTCATTATTTATATTACAGGAGTGGAGTGCACCAGCTGGGCGTAAAAAAGTAGGGCTTAACTCTAACGTCGGGCTTAGCTACGTCCGACATAGTGAATTTACACCGAGTGCACCAAGCCTGACTAGTCTCAGGCGTAGCTGCGCCTGGTCTTAAGATGCACGTCCACGTGAATACACGCAAAACAGTAATTGTTGCCAAGCAACGCCATTTTACCATTTTACAGATTCAGAGGACGGCAGAGAAGAGGGAATTCCCACACCCACAGCGTCAGCGATGACTCAAGGGGAATCCCAAATGGCCACACCCCGAAAGAGAAAGAGGGATTTGTCAGAGCTACAGCGGGAACTGACGGAGAAAGAAATCGTTCGTGTGGAGACCGTCAAACTGAGAGCGGAACACGAAACAATTGAGCTGGAGAAGGAGAAATTGAGACTCTTCTTAACGCCCTTTCATTGTTAAACATGTAAACAAGACGCCCTGCCATCGTTAATATCCTTCTTGCCTGTTTTACGTTACTATGGATACTAGTCTGTCTTTCCGATTTACGCCTGCTCCGTACTAGGCGTAAAAGTTACACCCGGGCGCAACGCATACAGGGCTTAAGTCTAAGTGGTGCACTAGTCATAACTTTAGTTTGGTCTTAACCTTCGGTTCTACGTCGGACGTAGAGTTACGCCCAGCTTACGCCCAGCTGGTGCACTCCACTCCAGGTGTTGTATTATGATATATATATTTAATGTCTTATGTAACGGTTGCCTGTCAGTTTTTTGTATATCAGGAACATGAGCACTTTGTTTTTCGTAAGTGCAGGAGAGATTTAAGCTTTAATGCTCGGAGCCTCAGTGCAGACAGCTTCATGCATTCATTAATGCTTTTATTCTGCCGTTTACCTCCAGTGTTTACGGCTGTTGTTATTCATTTTTATTCACATTTTAATCTATTTTTAACCTTTTTCTTTGTAAAACAGTCCTCCCTTTTGCTGTATTTCATGTGTACTAGATGCTTTTTGGTCCCCCATAAAGTATCTATAGCTGGGGAATATAAAGATGTCATTTCATTGTGATATAAGAATAGATATGTCAGATTTTGGATATCGTAATATCACAAAAACATATTTTCTGGGTTTAAAAGCTGCGTGAGAGTAAACACATTTGATTTGTATTAACTTTCTAGACTGTATACCTGACCTTTGAAGTTAAATCAGAGTCAGATGCTGTAGGCAATATGTCTATGAAGTGTTTTGCTCAAAACACCAAACACATCACCCATTCTAGCCATAGCTCATATCCCTCTATTTCACTTCCTGTTTCAAAAGTGCTGATTTGGGGATAAAGCTTTAAAGAGGAGGGGTCTGAGCTCATGCGGGACCCGGCAGCTAAACTAAATGCTGCCGTGATGAAACGCCATATCATGGATTATCAAGGATTCTCTCTGAAACAGTCTGGAGCTCAAAGGCTTTCTCTCTTGCCGGTTATACCACAAGGTGAGTTCCTTTTTACTTCCTGCTTCTTCACACACATGCTCTCCAGTACAGGTTAGCTCTGAGTGTTAGCGATGCTAATGTAAACACCGACCATATTACGTCCAAATCAGTCGGGCATTGTTTCTGATAGCAGCTTTCTGATTGGGCCGTGGGTCCACATTTCAGATATTACGTCATATCGGACGCAAATCTGGATCAGCTCCGTAGTTCCCCGTTTTTAGAGATTTGGGTACGGAGGAAAAGAGAGAAGGTTTTATTTCCTGACGCTGCGTGAGTTCCCCGACACACCGGGGACACATGGTGATGTAGAGAAGACATCACAACGTGCATTTTGCATGATAGGTCCCCTTTAAAGTAAAAATGTCCAATAAAAGAAGAAATAAAATAATATTTAATATTTATTTTGTATTAGCAATTAAACTAATATAAGTATTTATCCAAAAGCACAGACAGCCAAACTCACAATGTTGCAGTATCTATATTGAGGTTTTAAATAAAGTGTATTGTCAGAATCACTCGGGCCCCAGTTTGATCCTCTGGCTTTGAGTATCATAATCCACGTCATTAAAACTCTGAGGGTAAATCTGACCCTCTGTTAGCTCCATGCTAACGTTAGCATGCTCTGCTTCCTCCACGGCATGCAACTCTCTTAGAGGCGGGAGAGGGGGGTCAGATCAGATGTAAAGTGTGGGTGGTCTGCAGCCTGCTTAACTCTCTCCAATAAACACAGAAGGAGGGGGGGGGGGGGTCTACTGGATGTAAATCTGAGAGAAACTCTGTCATGCTAATGTCTGTATGTTGTTGGTGGTTATCAGCTGCTAACAGATAGCTCTCCCTCCAGCCTCTTTAACAACACTCGGAGTAACAGCTTTCATTAAAGTGTGTGTGTGTGTGTGTTTGTGTGTGTGTGTGTGTGTGTGTGTGTGTGTGTGTGTGTGTGTGTGTGTGTGTGTGTGTGTGTGTGTGTGTGTGTGTGTGTGTGTGTGTGTGTGTGTGTGTGTGTGTGTGTGTGTGTGTGTCTGTGTGGCCTAGCATTACTATACTTGTGGGGACTTAAATCTGTTTACACAGTCACTCGCCTCCCTTATGGGGACAAATTGGAGGTCCCCATGAGGGGAATCATTAATTTTAGGGTGAAGACTTGGTTAGGGTAAGGATTAGGGTTAGGGTAAGGGTTAGGGTTA
The DNA here is from genome assembly GCF_902827175.1 of Gymnodraco acuticeps. Lineage (NCBI taxonomy): Eukaryota > Metazoa > Chordata > Actinopteri > Perciformes > Bathydraconidae > Gymnodraco > Gymnodraco acuticeps. Next base: position 18,588 of record NW_022991363.1, read on the forward strand.
GGATTAGGGTTAGGGTAAGGGTTAGGGTTAGGATTAGGGTTAGGGTAAGGGTTAGGGTTAGGGTTAGGCATGTGTTGGTTCTGGTTAAGGTTAGGATAAGTCTCCAGGAAATGCATGTAAGTCAATGTAATGTCCCCTGAAGTGATGTATACATGGTATGTGTGTGTGTGTGTGTGTGTGTGTGTGTGTGTGTGTGTGTGTGTGTGTGTGTGTGTGTGTGTGTGTGTGTGTGTGTGTGTGTGTGTGTGTGTGTGTGTGTGTGTGAGTTCTGAAGCTGCAGAAACACCAGATGATGTTTATATATAAAACCTGCAGGAGGTCTGGGTGCAGCTTCACTCTGGGAGGCAGCGACAGAGCGGGGGGGAATCATCAGTGTGTCATCAGAGATTTAACAAACAAATCTCACTTCAAGAGGCCCTGTTTTGCTTTTTGGGGTTTCCGCTTCCCTCCGAGAAGACAGGTAAACAAAATGACCAAATGATCTCCTCAGTGTCCACAGAACACCGTTTACTGGACTCTGTAAATAATGGAAGCTTTTAATACTTCTCTCCAGTTGCAGGAATGTATTTGGTGTGTTTAAAGTCAAGTTTCAAACCGTAGCTAAAGACGGGGAGAAAATGGATGGATGGTATTTTTCATGAAAGTTGATTTACTTCCAGATGAAAGGGAACACTTAAATAATTCAGAAAATGCTGCAGCAAACAGGACGGACAAATTATCTGCAGAACACCTCTGGTTCTCTGTAAATAATTTAAGCTTGTATTGCTCGGTCTCTCGAGGTGTATCCGGCTGTAATTTAGGCTTGTATTGCTTTCTTTCTCCGAATGTACAGATGCATTTGTTGCGTTTGAATCAGATTGTGAAGAGGACAGGATTGTAGCTCTACACTCCATCACATAGAAATAGCCGTGCTGCACCAGGGTTATTTTAGTCTTTGCAGACCATTGCCATGCACTAAAACCTATAGAACACACTACTACAGGGAAGTGTAACGGTGCAGTAGCTTCACATACATCCCTCACTCCAAAAGCAAAGTTATGAATGTTAAATGATAATCACGTCTGTGCTTCTTAAACCTCTGCTCTCCCTTCCTGTCTGTCAGAGAGGCGTTCGCTCAATTGTGAGCATCGTTATGAGAAAACAGATCGAAGGTTTAGAAATAAAACGTTGGTCTGTGGAAGTAGCTTATATTGGGATGGGGTGTATTTCAATGTCATTTTATTATGTGTTCCTTTAGCACTATGTCGTTATGCTTTTAATACATTAGTCTTTGCCTTTCTTGGAGCAAAAGCAGACACTCACATGCATCAGCTTCCTGTTTCGATGACATTTAAATCACAAGTTCCTGCTGACTCATCATGTTCCCTTTATGCTGCATTAATACCACAATATATCCTGAGCAGAGGAAGAGCAGTGATGAGGCCGAGGCTATAAAACTGTCCAGGGTCAAACGCTGCTCACCCCGCTGCAATAAAAGCATCCTGAGTCCCAAACGCTGCTCACCCCGCTGCAATAAAAGCATCCTGATGCCCAAACGCTGCTCACCCCGCTGCAATAAAAGCATCCTGATGCCCAAACGCTGCTCACCCCGCTGCAATAAAAGCATCCTGAGTCCCAAATGCTGCTCACCCCGCTGCAATAAAAGCATATTGATGTCCAAACGCTGCTCATGAAAAAGTCAGAATGTTTATGAAAAAGTCAGAACTCTTGGGAAAAATGTCGATTTTTTTGGGAATATCTAGAGAAAAAAGTTAGCTTGTTAGATTTGAGAAAAACATGTTTACATTTTTTACTGAAAAGATAGAAAAAAATCACTGAATTTCTTTGAAAAAAACCTCAACATTTTGAAAAAAAGTTTAGAAAAAAAAAACTGAAATTTGATCAAAAGAAATCTGAAAGTTTCTGAAAAAAATGTGAAATGTTATGAAATCCTCCTGATGCCCAAACATGCCCAACATCTAACAATAAAAGCCTCTCACTCTGTTTCACCCCTGGGTGAGAGTCTCTCTGAGTTTAGGGACGATGTGCTCCTGAGCAGGAAGTGGAGGAAATGCCTTTGTGATGAGAGGCGATTCAAACACTTCCTCCAGATCTCCGCCTTCAACACATTGTTCCTTCACAGAGCAGCAGGAAGCTTTAAACGCAAGAGGTATGGACATCATATCCAGAACTAACCTAAAGTGTGAAATAAAAACAGACCTGATATTCAGTCTGGTCAGTTTAGCCTCGTGCTCTTTACCTCATATTGTCTGCATGGGAAACATTGATGTGTATTCAAATGAAACTAAATGAGCTTTCATTTGACCTTTGCATGCAGGGAGGAGAGATTATAATGAACTATCTCAAACAGATTGTGTCCCTTTTCTTCCTGCTACAAGTCAAGATGGAGCTTTACGACATGGCTTAGTTGAATAATCCAGAACAGAAAGACCGCTGTCAAGGACTTATTGACCGTTGTTAAGGACGCTCACATCTGCAGAAAGAAGTTTGGTGGATTTAACTGCATGCTTGGCGTCGGGCTCCCGATCCGCCTGTCGGTGTTCTTTTCCCCATGATGACCTGCACATGAACCCTTACTCAAACACCAGGTGCATGGACATCATATCCAGAACTACCCTAAAGAGGGAAATACAAACTGACGACACAAAAGGACCTGACATTCAGCTGGAGGACAGTGAAGGCCTTTTTGATCTTTCCCACGCATGCAAACTGTATTCAAATGCATCGGAAACACTGATGTGTATTCAAATGCAACTAAATGAGCTTTCATTTGACCTTGCAGCTTCAAACAGAGAGGAGGGATTATAATGAACCATTTCAAACACACTGTGTCCCTTTTCTTTCTCCTACAAGTAAACAGTCACGGAGCGTCCACACTACAGCTTCAAAAAAAGCTTGGAGCTGGGCGTGTCTGAAGCTTGGGGATGTTATTCAAGCAACGCGACCAACAACCAATCACACGAATCTCCCGCCCCCGACATACAAAGCAAAAACCCCGGGGATTTTATGGGAGCAATATATATATATATATATATATATATATATATATATATATATAAACTCCCCAAACAGGCGAAAACCTACCAGTTTCACCCACTGTCTCTGCCACCTCCCTCCATGCCTGGTTCCTCCGGTTTGTATCCCGGTAGGTGAAGAGGGTCTGGTCATACAAAACCGGGTGATTCGCTACGGCGATAATTAGTTTCTCCTCCATCTTTTTTTGAAATATAGAAATGAACGGCGGGATATCTCTCCCAGCTTAGACGCGGTTTGATTGGCTACAGCTTGAGCTGTCAGATTTTCAGAAACGGGATTTGATTGGCTGGCGCTGGCTTCTCCGGCGTCTCCGGCGTCAGAAGTTGAACAATGTTCAACTTCTGACTCCGGAGACGGACCGCTATGCTACCCACAATTCAGTTCGGCGAAAAGCGAGGCAACGTGACGTCACCCCATTCAAAGTGAATGGGCAGACGCGTTGGAAACTGTTTTTGAAGCTGTCGACGCTGTAGTGTGGACGCAGCGAGAGTTAAATACACCTGTGAGCAGTGGCGTTTTCTCCTGGAGGCCAAGGGAAGCCAGGCTTCCCCTGTTTTTTCGGATTGTAGTTATAATTTTAATAAATAAAAACACTTCGTTTAGTTTCGGATATTCTTTGTTGTGTGTTGCTGCCGGCCCGTCTCTCCCCATTCTCATTGAGTATTTTACAAAGAGTGAAACAGCGCCCCTCTAGATGTTATGGTGAAACAGTAGATTGCACTCTCTGTTGCGAGAGGAGGCCAGCCGAAATTGGCTTCCCTTGGTGAAAAAAATGGAGGGATTGACCAATCAGATGAGGCTCACGTGATGCCCCTGCCAACCTGTGATTGGTCAGGGCCATGCCAAGGGAAGCCAGAGGCGGCTGGCTTCCCTCACAATCCAATCAAATCGCATCAACTTAGTGTTGCAGTGACGCATCCTAAAACCCGGAAGTAAGCTGCGCTCGGTTTCCCTCGACAGAAAGCAACGGGAGTTCTCCATAGGATTTAGGAAAATAGCTCGAAATAAGGTCAGTGGAAAACAAACCTGTTAGATAAATGCACGTTGTGTTCAGTCGGATAATATCCACATGTCTACCCTACTTTTATCATTTTTGAATCATAAATCTAATCGATAGAAGATAGATAGCGTCACTGCATCACTCTCACCGCCGTTAGAAAGTAGCAAGCAACTGAAGCAAGTGCAATTATGGAGGGTGGAGATTTGGAGTATTTAATCAAAAATAATTGTACTAAACTTCCGCTACAGCAGCAACAACAAATACAATCTGATGACAGGCCAATGCCCAAACTGGAGCTGTGTACAGCGAGGAACAAAGGAGCGAATCGGACGTAAAACGTTAAAGGTCTCCTGATTTAGTTTGTGAATGAATGCTTATTAGAGTTTGGGCTGGAGAGTGCGTGCGGACCTGTCGGTTAGATAACAGGCGTGTGTAAGTCCTGCATCTGATACAAATGTGTGTAAAATGATACCGGGTGCTGTAATCACTCATCTGGTTACGTTATTACATTGACCACCACACCCCCGACCCAAAAGAAAGGACGTATTATTGGCTTCCCCTCATTTTTTGCCCACGCCACGCTACTGCCTGTGAGATGTGTTGCTTCAGCTTCTCACTGGATATAAAGCAGCTTATAGCAGAGTACTTCAAAGACTGGATATACATATATGTATTTACCATACAAGTAGAAGAAACTAAACACATCGATGCCACACAATAGTCCTTAACTGGAATAGTGAATGTAATGACTGCAGGACGTTTGATTACAACAAGCAGTTTTCATGAGTTCAAAGCCGATTATTTGTTATTATATATATTATATTATTATCTGTGAATGTATATGCCTTTAATAATACATTGTGTGTTGTTTTTTACCCCATTTTTTAAACAATAATAAATATTGTTGGATATTTTTAAAGTGGTTTTACATTTATTTTCCATATGTTTAACAATTAAACATATTTTCATGAATTTGTTTGAATTAAATTATTTCTCTGGTTTGTTTATTTATTTTTTAGAATTTTTTTAATCATACCTATTCTTAGGATTGTTTCCATTAAATGCTCTGTCTATTTATTTATTTATTTGTATTTAATAACACATTTTAATTTTACCAATCGTACATATTTTTAGGATTTTCTTCAAATAAAATTCCCTGTCTCTTTATTTATTTTGTAAATCACAGTCAAACACAATAGTTAAGATTTATTTGAGTTATATTTTCTGTTTTTTTAATACATTTTTCCAATTGCTTTTATATGTATCATATACCACAGCAAATTCCTCGTATGTGTAAACTTGGTAATGAAACCCATTCTGGTTCTGACCTTCTCGCTTCTGTGTTTCACACGACCCATTATTCTCTACATGCATTATCTTTGGACATTAAAACCTTCTTGTCAATAAACTGGATGTTGTTTTGTAGAAACACTTGTTATTATTTACTCCTGAGGACTAACCGTCTGATCTGAGACGAGTAGACACAGAATATTAAATGCGCTTTTTCCTTTTTTAATAAAACCCACTCAGTGTTTGTTGCTGGCGGCGATAATCTGCATGTTCAAACATTTGATCTGCAAACACCTCTGGCTCTCAGGCCGCGGGAACATTTGATCTGCAAACACCTCTGGCTCTCAGGCCGCGGGAACATTTGCTAAAGTCCATATTTACTGGTGTTCACGCTGGATATTGTGCAGCCTCACATGCACACTGTGATTCTCGCAGCCATCCTACTTCCCTACAATCCACAATATAAACACACCAAGGTGGATAAGCAGGGGAGGAATGTGAGGAATGCAGAGCTCCAAATGAATCATGCACTACTCAAGTGGAGGAAGAAGAGGAGGAGGAGGAGAGGAAGATGTATCTTTCTCCTCACGACAAAGACGAGGTTAGAGTTCACGGTTAACTGTCATTCTCCGCTTTATCAGGAAATTCATTGGGCTGCTGTCCTTGTTGCCAGTCTTGTCACGAACCTGACAACAATGGCACTACAATCACACACACACACACACACACACACACACACACACACACACACACACACACACACACACACACACACACACTTCACTCCCCCTGCTCTGAGTTCACAGCAGTCATGCTAGCAGACAGCAGGACTGATGGATGAGGGAATCTCTGCCGTTGTTCACCAGGATTGTGACGTCAGGAAACGTTAAGACCTCCCGTTTGTTCAGAGAATAAAACAAACCGCGTTCATCTGTGACGCCATAGAAGCATCCTTTAGAGACGTTTGCTGTGTCTCAATTTGAATACTTTCTTTAGTACACTGCTGTGTCAAACGCTGTGAACAAGTCTGTGGATTTCAACCATAGAGTGCTGTTAGCATGCTAGCTTATACTAGCAATGTGTTCTTGTATTGTAGCAAAACAATACAAGAAATACAGATACATGATATGCAGTAAAAGTAGAAGTACTCAGATATTGTACTTGAGTAAAAGGAGAAGTACTCAGATCTTGTTCTTGAGTAAAAGTAGAAGTACTTAGATCTTGTACTTGAGTAAAAGGAGAAGTACTCAGATGTGTACTTGAGTAAAAGTAGAAGTACTTAGATCTTGTACTTGAGTAAAAGTAGAAGTACTCAGACCTTGTACTTGAGTAAAAGTAGAAGTACTCAGATCTTGTACTTGAGTAAAAGTAGAAGTACTCAGATCGTGTACTTGAGTAAAAGGAGAAGTACTCAGATCTTGTACTTGAGTAAAAGCAGAAGTACTCAGGTCTTGTACTTGAGTAAAAGTAGAAGTACTCAGATCTTGTACTTGAGTAAAAGCAGAAGTACTCAGGTCTTGTACTTGAGTAAAAGTAGAAGTACTCAGATCTTGTACTTGAGTAAAAGTAGAAGTACTCAGGTCTTGTACTTGAGTAAAAGGAGAAGTACTCAGATCTTGTTCTTGAGTAAAAGTAGAAGTACTCAGATCTTGTACTTGAGTAGAAGTAGAAGTACTCAGATGTGTACTTGAGTAAAAGTAGAAGTACTCAGGTCTTGTACTTGAGTAAAAGGAGAAGTACTCAGATCTTGTTCTTGAGTAAAAGCAGAAGTACTTAGATCTTGTACTTGAGTAAAAGGAGAAGTACTCAGATCTTGTTCTTGAGTAAAAGTAGAAGTACTTAGATCTTGTACTTGAGTAAAAGGAGAAGTACTCAGATGTGTACTTGAGTAAAAGTAGAAGTACTCAGATCTTGTACTTGAGTAAAAGTAGAAGTACTCAGATCTTGTTCTTGAGTAAAAGTAGAAGTACTTAGATCGTGTACTTGAGTAAAAGTAGAAGTACTCAGATCTTGTACTTGAGTGAAGTAGAAGTAGTCAGATCTTGTACTTGAGTAAAAGGAGAAGTACTCAGATCTTGTACTTGAGTAAAAGTAGAAGTAGTCAGATCTTGTACTTGAGTGAAGTAGAAGTACTCAGATCTTGTACTTGAGTGAAGTAGAAGTAGTCAGATCTTGTACTTGAGTAAAAGGAGAAGTACTCAGATCTTGTACTTGAGTGAAGTAGAAGTACTCAGATCTTGTACTTGAGTGAAGTAGAAGTAGTCAGATCTTGTACTTGAGTAAAAGGAGAAGTACTCAGATCGTGCACTTGAGTAAAAGTAGAAGTACTCAGATCGTGTACTTGAGTAAAAGTAGAAGTACCAGAGTGTAGGAATACTCTTACAGTCAAAGTAAACGAAACGTCTCAGCAATCATTGTTCCATCTTGGAGCAGATCAGATGCAGCTGATAAAGGATCCTCTCTGATAGCAGCAGTGCACTCTGAGGCATAACGAGGGGGGGGGGGGGGGGGGGGCTCCAGTGTGACTCACTCCTGGTATAAAGACTGTCTTATAATGGAGGTTGTGACTGGTTGTTGGTGTTGTTATCGTTGTTGTTGGTGGGGGGGGGGGTACCAGCATGCCTTCATGTCGTCATAACTGTTGTAATCAGCTGAGACGCTTATCTGGAATCACATGCATTCATTCAGACAAAGAATTCATTCACGTCCGATGTCAGGACCTCAGGAGGAGACGCTCAGGGACCGATAAAAAACACTTTGAGTGATTCAGATATAAAAACACTTTCTGAGTGATTCAGATATAAAAACACTTTCTGAGTGATTCAGATATAAAAACACTTTCTGAGTGATTCAGATATAAAAACACTTTCTGAGTGATACAGATATAAAAACACTTTCTGAGTGATTCAGATATAAAAACACTTTCTGAGTGATTCAGATATAAAAACACTTTCTGAGTGATTCAGATATAAAAACACTTTTTGAGTGATTCAGATATAAAAACACTTTCTGAGTGATACAGATATAAAAACACTTTCTGAGTGATACAGATATAAAAACACTTTCTGAGTGATACAGATATAAAAACACTTTCTGAGTGATACAGATATAAAAACACTTTCTGAGTGATACAGATATAAAAACACTTTCTGAGTGATACAGATATAAAACACTTTCTGAGTGATTCAGATATAAAAACACTTTTTGAGTGATTCAGATATAAAAACACTTTCTGAGTGATTCAGATATAAAAACACTTTCTGAGTGATTCAGATATAAAAACACTTTCTGAGTGATTCAGATATAAAAACACTTTTTGAGTGATTCAGATATAAAAACACTTTCTGAGTGATTCAGATATAAAAACACTTGATTTGCATCAGTTTTTTTGAACGCACTTCTCGGCTGTTTTCCATTCAATAAAACAACTATTTATATCTTAAACTGCACTCTTGCTTTTATTATTGTATTTTAAACATGTCTCTCTCTATTATAGTTTGTTTTAATTATATTTTATGGGTTTATGTATTCGCGGATACAAGCGGCCGAGATGGGTTTTCTCCGCAGGGTGGCTGGCGTCTCCCTTAGGGATAAGGTGAGAAGTTCGGTCATCAGGGAGGGACTCGGAGTTGAGCCGCTCCTCCTTCGCGTCGAAAGGAGCCAGTTGAGGTGGTTCGGGCACCTAGTTAGGATGCCACCTGGGCGCCTCCCTAGGGAGGTGTTCCAGGCACGTCCAGCTGGGAGGAGACCAAGGGGTAGACCTAGGACCAGGTGGAGGGATTATATATCTTCGCTGGCCTGGGAGCGCCTTGGGATCCCCCAGTCAGAGCTGGTTGATGTGGGGAAAAGAAAGTTTGGGGCTCTCTGCTGGAACTGCTACCCCCGCGACCCGACCACGGATAAGCGGGAGAAGATGGATGGATGGATGGATGGGTTTATGTATTTAAAAGTAATTTTTCAGTCTTTGTTCATAAGGCACTTTGAGTTGTGTTAAAATTAGCAGTATAAATAAACTCACCGCCTGTGTATATTGATTTATAAATATGTTGGTGTTGTTGTATACTGTGGTACAATGTGCATTTCCTACTTCACTATGTTTTTAAGAATATTTATATTTTATTTATCTTATTCTAAAATGGAGCGACTGTTAAGAAATCAAATGTTCTGAATCTGATACATGCCCAAATCGTAGCTACATAGCAATCATCCTTGATGTTGTTGTTGATGTAAGAGATTTTTGATTATAATTACTTTGTTACCACCTAATTGCAGAAAACCGCTGAAAACGAGTCTCTCTTATGGTGGAGTACTAAATGATCGTGCCTTATTTTATCATGAGATGCAGATTCAGACATAAACACATTTCTTTACTACAACTAGCATAGAGTCATTTGTGTTTGTACCTAACATACTCATACTCTGACGCTGATATCGTCGTGCGTCTCCAAGTTGCTGTCGGTTGTTATAAACGTCTGATAACGTCTGAGAGAAGGGAGTATGATCTGCCCGGTGTGAAGCAACACATGCTGAAGGAAAGACCAGATAAGATGTGTCTTAGGAGAGAAATGTTCGTTCAGAGGGAGGTCTTCCTCTTTGGGGATGTTTGTGCAATGGGAAACTTAATATTATGAAACGTCTTAGAGCTAGTTTATAAAAAGGGTCTACCTAATCGTGGCGTCTGTAGTCAAGACCGTATAAAGGACTACAAGTCCCAAGGTGCCAGCCATCACATCGAGGCACAGTTTTTAACCGTTAAGTTACAGAAGCCTATACATAGAAAGAAAGAAAGACTACCTAAGTTGTTTATTGTTTTGAGTAAACGCAATATCAACACACCACCGGAGGCCAACTCCCAACGTGAGTGAAACTAATCTTATGGAAGAAAAACGCGTAAGAAATGTCTGCAAAAGGCGCATTTCCACTGCAGGGCCTCGCTCGGCTTAGTACGGTATAGTTAGGCCTTGGTAGGCCTGGGTAGGCCTTGGTAGGCCTTGATAGGCCTTGGTAGGCCTTGATAGGCCTGGGTAGGCCTTGGTAGGCCTGGGTAGGCCTGGGTAGGCCTGGGTAGGCCTTGGTAGGCCTGGGTAGGCCTTGGTAGGCCTTAGTAGGCCTTGGTAGGCCTTGGTAGGCCTTGGTAGGCCTGGGTAGGCCTTGATAGGCCTGGGTAGGCCTTGGTAGGTCTTGGTAGGCCTGGGTAGGCCTTGGTAGGCCAGGCTCACTTTATGCTGCGTTTCCATTACAGTTTAGTAGCTGGGGGCGGGAACTATAGTAACGCAGTGTAGGCGCAGTGTATGGTTCTATCTCTATCTATCTATATCTATCTCTCTCTATCTCTACCCATCCATCCACAGGAGGCGTGTGGTGCAGTGGGTAGAGCGTTGGTGTTGGGTTCAGGGGGTCACAGGTTCAAACCCCACTGCAGTCAGCATGTCGTTGTGTCCCTGAGAGCCTTCACCCCAAAGTGCTCCTGTGGGGATTGCCCACAGTATTGAGTATGTGAGTCGCTTTGGATAAAAGCGTCTAACAAGTGACATGTGATGTAATCTATTTATCTATCTCTCTAAACGGCGTCTGATATTTCTAGAAGGGTAAAATAACTGTCAGACTTTAATCAATCAGAGCCATCGCAGCCTCTTTGGATCCATTCGTTATTCCCACAGTTATTGAATTGATATCCAGGAGAGTTTGCAGATGTAATCACTGCTGGGGTAATTGATTTATAATGGAAGTATGAATGAATCATTATGTGACGGAAACGCCTACATTAAGGTTTTGATTCTATTCAGTGTTTGTGCTCATATCTCTCTCTCCGTCTGCAGGAGCAGATTCAACTGAAGATCACATCCACAGAGTCTGATGTTTGAGGAAATTAAATCAAAGGATCTGATTTCTGTTGCTGGGAAATCAGAGCGTTTATATGTCATGTTGTTTGAGCTGCAGCAGAATAGAAACATCCTCTTTTTACCTCAAACACTAAATATAACACTAGCTTTTTACCACAAATCACAATTACACTTTTAACTAGGGATGGGAACGATTAATCAAATATTGAAAATTATTCAGGTATTCGAATATGAGATTCGATTTTTAGTTTTGGGAGGGGTGCTTAAGTTGATTACATATGATCAAATGGAATAATTCAATGTGTACGACAGTGCCATAGCTAAGTGTGTTAGGTCTAAAGGTGTGTTTAGACCACGCAGACTCAAACCTCATCTTATGCCCAGATGCCAGCTGAGAGGGTCTCCTCTACAGCTGGCCTGATTGTGAATCGCCTCTGCACCCGCCTCTCCCCTGAGTAGACATGCTCATATTCTTAAACAAGAATGAGTATTGAATAACTGCATTCTGTGCATAGGCCTGTTACAAGGTTGATCTCTGTTGTCAAGGGTTACGTTACCACTAACCCGTTATGATGTTCGTGTTTGATCCCTCTTTCATTTAAAAACCAAGTGATGTTTTAAGCATGAACGCTGTAGCCTATAGCTGTCAGCTGTTCAGCCTGTGATCACCAGTTCAATACATTTGACAAATTCGACTTGGTTTCTAAACTTATTTGAACAAGTATTTATTTATTTTTATTTATAGGATATGTACATTTCAGTTAATCGGTTAACCGTTTTTTCTGGGGTAGAATATTTGAATATAAATCAACTTGCTCAGTTATATCAGAGTTTTGTGATTTAGCAACATGCTTTCAAATAAACCTTTATGATCCTTGGTCCTATTTGTAGTTCTGTCAATCTAGTTTTAGTAGTATTTAAGTACTTATATCATGATATATATATGAAGTAGGGCTGCTCAATTAATCGTATTTTTATCGCAATTACGATTATGGCTTGCAACCGATTACGAAAACAACGTAATCGAAATAAAACGATTATCTTTTTATTATTATTACTTTTTTTTCTATTTTTTTACAGTATGTTTATTTATTTATTTATTTTTGGTTTTTCAGTTGAACTTTATTTAAAGTTCAGGGAAATCAACTGTTAAAAACATACTGTTTAAAAAAAATGTCTCCAATAAATGGATGTTTTCAAAGTAAATGGATAATCGTTTTTAATAATCGTGATATCAATTATTGACCCAAATAATCCAGATTATGATTTTTGCCAGAATCGAGCAGCCCTACTGTGAAGTACTGCAGTAGTGTTGTCTCAGCTTCTAAAGGAGCCAAAAAGAGGCTGATTTGATATAAAATGCGTTGTTTGTTGATAAATAGACGTAAAAACCCAAATCTGTAGGAAGATATTAACCAAAATGTGGGTAAAGTCAACTTTTGACTACTTTACTAATGCTTTTGCAAATAAGTGATTCCATTATCTGGTAATGTACAAATTAATTTTCCTGATTACAAAATGTAATGTTTCAGAAAATGTCAAAAAACTGTGAAAATGGGCGTTAATGTTCCCCAGGTCAAAAGTCTCAAATTCAAATAAGTGTATGCATTATTAAATTAGAGTAATAAAAGTAGCAAATATTCACCTTTTTTGCCTAAAGAAATCAACGTTTACATGTTTCGCCAATGCTTTCTCTGTTGATTGACTCAATTCATCGTCTTTTTCTCCACCGTTTTAATCAAGGCTGCAGTGAATACAGATTTCATTATCCATTCATTGTTATATGGAGCATAACATGTCAAACAAGTGAAGGATGTCTATTGCCTAATATAGTTTTGCCCTTCAAAAGCCAAAATGCTTCAGAAAGATGAACTATCACAACTGGTGCCAATGGATTAATGTTAATTTGACCAAATGTCAAGAAATACTCACTTATTATGATATAAAAGGAATAACAGCAGCAAATATTCCCAAAAAACATCAATTAGCGTCCAATTAAAATGTCCAAAAGCCATATTCATGTTTTATGATATAAAAGTAAATTATGCAGCAAATATTACCATTAGATGGTCCAAGAAAAGGTTAAAATGACCATGTCTAGTTTGAATGTCTAACAGCCCATACTATCAATGTATTATAGAAGAGTAATAAAAGCAGCAAATAATCGCAATATATATTCCATAAAAGGTAAAAGGAAAATGCCCCAAGAATCTGACAGTTTTCTAGTTAAAACGTCGAAAGGTCAAACATATATCCATGTAACATCATAAGAAGAATAAAGGAGGAAAGTAGGGCTGAACGACATGTACCAGAACCAATCAGAAGTGGCCCATGATAGAAGGTGATTGACAGATTGATCCATTTTAGCATTTTACAATAAACTTCCGTTGGGTCGCTTAAAAACAAATATCGCAAATCGCAATATCTGTCTGAAAAATCGCAATTAGATTATTTGCAATAAAAGTGTTCCAGTCCAATATCCGAAAGCCAAAGATATACAGTGATAAAGGTAGATACAAATGCCCTCAACTTTCTAGCTGTGAAGTTCTCATATCCAAAAGCCAAAGTATTAAAGTATTATGATATAAGAGGATTAAAAGGCAGCAACGTTACAATATATGGTCCAAAAAAGTGCCAAAAAACGGTGGAAAATGGCCAATAAAAGCTTCCCAGTTGTATAGTTCGGTAGTTTAATGTCCAAAAACCCAAGTAAATGTATATTTTATGATCCATGGTCCATTAAATCAATCAATCAATCAATGTTTATTTATATAGCCCAATATCACAAATGTTACATTTGTCTCAGTGGACTTCACAGTGTGTACAGAATATCAGTATGACAATACGACACCCTCTGTCCTTAGACCCTCTGTCCTTAGACCCTCTGTCCTTAGACCCTCTGTCCTTAGACCCTCACATCGTACAAGGAAAAACTTCCGGAGAAAACCCACAGTTTAAAGGGAAAAATGGGAGAAACCTCGATTTGTAAATCGAAAAGATAATATTCATGTGAAAAGAAAAGCCAAAATGCATATATATTCATGTTTGAGTAATAAAGGCATCAACTATTAACACTATGGTCAATAAAGAGGAATAAAGGCAGCAAATAGTCACATGTTATGGTCCAAAAATAGTCAAAATGGACAAGAGGCTTTTTAGATGTGTAGTTCAGATATCCAAAAGCCCAAAATGTTAGCATGAAATAATCCAAAAAGCGAAAATAATTGTTAAAATTGGCAAAAAAGGTTGAAGTTGTGTAAATAAAATATCTAAAATCCAAATATATTCAAAATATGGCACATAAATATTAACACTATGGTCAATAACATGCCAAACACTGTGTTTACTAGACATTAAAGATATCAGTTGTCTGGTTCAAATGTCCAAAAGCCAAGTATTCTCAAGTATGATGATATAAGAGGAATAAAAGCAGCAACTATTAACGCTATATATATATATATCAATACAAAGCTCAAAAACTGTGAAAATGCCCAATAAAGTTTTCCAGCCCTCTATTTCCAATAACCGAAATCCAAAAATATCAATCACATCTTAAGGTCCATAAAAGGTCAAAGAATCGTCAGAATGGCCAAGAAGTTTCAAGATGTAGTCCAGAAGGTACAGATATGAATGTGCCTGGACGACATTGTAATATAATTAGCAAATGTTATCATGAAGGTTCCAAAAGCCAAATAATTGTTAGAAATTGTGTAGTTTAAATGTCCAACATCCAAATACTCACAATACGGGCCATAAGGGCAGCCAATATTAACCCTATATGGTCAATAACTGTGTTTACTAGCCATCAAAGGAATCCAGTCACATGTCTAAAAGCCCAATATTGTCAATTATTATGATTTAAGAGGAATAAAAACAGCAAGTATTAACACTATATTGTCAATAAAAGGCTGAAAAACAGTGAAAATGCCCATAAAAATGTTCCAGCCCTCTATTTCCAATATCCAAAAGCCAAAAATATGAATGTATTACCATGAAAGAGGAATAAAAACAGCAAATATTCACATTTAAGAGGTCGTAAATCCAGATGTGTTGCTAAACAGTCAACTATCCCGTCTGTTACCATTGAGGTATACATGTGTTATAGGTCATTATTCCGTCATGCATTTCTCTTTCTGGTTTCTCTGCAGCCAGCTCTGAGACAATGATAAAGAATGATGATGTTAAATCTCCATTTAAAACTGTTAGCTGTTTAATGCCATGGCAACTGGTGTCTCCCCCCGCCTCCCCCCCCCCCCCCCCCCCCCCCCCCCCCTCCCATAAGAGACCACCGAGTGTACTGTGGTTATAACAGCTGAATATATAACATAATACCGCTTTGCATGGTTTTAATTCCCTTTACACTGCGGATTTAACCCGACTTTAGTCCCTCTCCCGCAGCAGAGAGCCTGTAGTTTTGCACCCAGTTCCACCCACTGGAAGCACTGGGACTTAAAACGGTCCAAAAAAAACCCACCAGACAGAAAAAAGAGCAGACGTGGAGCAGATCCAGGGGAAAGGGGATTCCCAGGACTTATAAAACCAGTGGGGAAATCCAAAATAAACCTTTTTAAATGCGGATTAATCGTCGTTTTCTTCCACTAAATGTGCTCCACTTTCGCCTTGGAGAAAAGTTGCTGCTCGCTCTTTTGGATCCAGGTGTGGAAAACACTCCCAGGAAACAGAGACAATGTATCCGGGAGAGGAGGCACCGAAACCGGGGAGGAAAACACGGGAAACGGTGGCTTACCTTGCGGGGAATAAGTGTTGTTTAGTCCCATGGAGAGAGCGCAGTTTGGAGCTCCGGAGCTGCTGATGATCACCGAGCCTCCTGGAGGAAAGAGGCCGGGCTCTGAGTGATGTCAGCGGGCAGGGGAGGGGCCTCAGGCCGGGGCATGATGTCACTCCACCGGTTCAAATGGTTCAAATCTCACACAATGCTTACTCAATAAATATACAGATATTCTAGTTATATCTGCAGATTCTAAGGTATTAAAAAACCAATGTGTTTGTTGGAATGATGAAGGAGTATATGTAAACATATTAGTTTTGTATTTAAAAGATAATGCTGTGTATACAAAGTCATGTTTTTATAATGTTAAAATGTACTTGGGTCATTCACATTTCATGTCCCCCATATAAAAAATGTAATAATCCATGCCCAAAATGCTAAAACATGCACTTGTTGTGTTAAACATACTTGTCTTGAGACAAAATGTATATAAAGTTGTAGAAAAAGTGGTTTCAAAATATTATTTAAATGATCAAATAGCTCTCGAACATCCCCTAAAATGGCCTTTTTCTCTTGCTTCTTGGTGAGCAACTTGCGTCAAATATAACATTTAAAATAGGGATTTTATTTACTTTTGTTGGTTATTCTATAGATATATGTCTCTTGTAATGGCAAAATCAATTTGTTAAATCATAAACACATTTTAGATAACAGTAATGTTGCACAGAAGGTGTGTCCCTCAACATGCGTTCAACCCTGTTACCCAAACCTTTTTAGATTGGCACAGGAAGTGAACAAACTGTAAGTCAGATGACACACAGGAAGTGACATCATCAAGCCATGTGCTAGTGCCATGGGTAGACCACAACTAAGTCCTCTTTTATTTTTCATATTTTTACAATCTTTTCAGTCTTAAAAGAGTGTGGCACTCTGACCACTCAACCCTGTTACTCATATTATCAGAATAAAGCATATTCATTTCAAAGATATCTTTCTTGCATTAGATAAAGTGTGTCCTTGCCTTGAAAGTAGCATTACATGCTACATCTAGTAATACTTCCTGAGGTTAAAGCTCAAATTAGCATTGATTTTCAACCCTGTTACTTTAATTAGAGTAACGGGTAACTCTTCATTGGAAAATATTAATTTGTTGCCTAGCTGGGCAAATCACTTTTTTTGATGGTTTATTATCTGTTTTTCCTAAATACATAAAACAATTATAAAATAAAAGGTTCATTTTTCAAAAATGTTGGAATGACCCACACATTTTGAACACGATATATTTCAAATTGATTCATAGTAAACTCATTTATTATTATATTTCAAATTTTTAAATTGGCCAGTCACTTTATTATACCTTTGGGTTAGGATTAGGTTTTTTTACAGTTTAAACTATAATTTATTTAAATAGAAAAAGTTATAACGCTATAAAATGACGCTTTGATTAATTCTTTAAAAAAATAATAAAAAAATGTTTTAAATGTTACTTAAATCACCTTTTCTTTATTTTCTTTATTACATTTGATAAGGTTAATTATTTTTAATTTATTTATTGGTGAAACTTTAAAAGAATATTAATCTAATTCTTTTTTTTTTATTTGACAAAATTGAATTTCAAGTTTTTTCAACCCTATTTCATTTATTTGTTTTTATTATCATAATTCTTTATATGTATACAATTATTTTTTATTTGTATAATTATTTTCTGAAATGTGGGAATATTTTTATTTAATTGTATATTAAACGTGTATTCAACTTATATATATCTTATATATGCTTAATGCGTTATCATGATTATTATTTTGGTCAGGCCATGACAATTGATTTGAATGTATTATGTTAAAGGTGGGCTATGTAATTCACTTCAGAAACACTTATATTCCATGGAATGCTCTAAACGTCCCGATAGCAATGAATAAATGAAATGCTTTGACCAAAAATCCATAAAACATATCATCTCTGGAAGCCGTGGCGCTGTAGAAAGCTCGACCAATCATCTGAGCCGGCTAAAGTAACTGGATGGCCTACCTGCCTGTCAGCCTTCCATCGGGGCACAGACTGATCTCTGCCCTCATTGGTCATGTGCGCGTTCGTGTGTGTTGGAGGAGGGGCTCTGTGAGGAAGTGGCAGATTTTTTCCGGTTGTGTATTTTCAAATTCTAGCCACTCGAGCTGGGCCCTTTCTCATTTCTCTAACTCCCCTCCTCGACTCCCCTCCTCGACTCCTATCCTCGACTCCTATCCTCGAGACTTAGTCCCGCCCACAGGAGATGCGAGCGGAGGAGTCGAGGAGGGGAGTCGAGGAGGGGAGTCGAGGAGGGGAGTCGAGGAGGGGAGTTAGAGAAATGAGAACTCTTCTCCTCTGAGCGGTCATTTTAAAGAGACGTCCATTAATGATGACAGGAGGCAGCAGCCCTCTGTCTGATGGACAGATGTGTTCATGACCACTTCTATATTTACTTTGATTCATTCACAGTGCGGTATACACACACACACACACACACACACACACACACACACACACACACACACACATATATATTTATATAAATATATATGTATTTAGTCTTGTCTCTTCCTGTGTTCCCCTGTCGGTTCATTGTTTGTGTGTCCTCCCTTCACGTCACGCTTCTTGTTAGTCTCCCCTGTCTCCCTCCTTGTTGCTCACGGTCAGTGTTGTGTGTTTGTGCTACCTGTGTCTTTCATGCCATGTTTGTGTGTTTTTTCAGCTTTTAAATAAAGCTCGCTTTTGTTTATAACCTTTACCTTTTTGTAGTCTGCATTTGGGTCCTACCTTTTTCCACGACTCCTAACAGAAAGCGCTATTCTAGAAACTCAAAGACACTTTCCACAGTAAAAAGAAACCATGAAAACAACGCACTTACGATATATAAAACACAACATTAATTACAGATCTGAAGAGGTGAGCTTTGATTTGAAAATGCAACTGAGATAGGTCTGCGTCCATTCGTTGTCTGGATAGGAAGTTAAATAATCGATTTGAAGTCGGTGAGATATTTCAGAAAAGCCGACATCGCCATCCCTCGAGCGACGTCTGAAGAGAAAGAGGAGTATGAATGATTGATCTGCTCATGTGAGAAGCCTTTCAATCAGAGCGATGGACGACGAGATCTGTCTGCAATAAACGTGATCCCGTCCATCGCACCACAGCGAGGACACACACCGTAACCGCTTCACAGCCTGCAGAGTGAACAGGCTGCTTCTGCACAGAAAGACACACACAGATATCTTCATTTATATTCAGAGGAAGGCGTCGGCTTGATGGGATGCATTGTGTTTCTCTGTGTGATATATGAGGTGTAATGTGAGGCTGCAGGCACTTTGGAGACGGATTGCATCAAATATGAGCAGTTTCATAACACAGGGAAGAAGGAGAGACATTACTGCAGAATATCTCGACTGCAGGTAGCTCTTTCTCTGCAGAGGATATTATTTAAAGATTTATTTGCAGCTTTGAAGACGTGTTTGTGGCACAAAATAGGACCAAATGTATGTTGCATGAAGTGTTACAGGGATGTTATCAGGACCCAAACACCGAACAAGGAGAAGAGATACAAAAGCTGTTCCAACTCAAACTTGGTTCTTGGGTTATCTGTCGCCACTTTTTTAGTTTTTGGCAGACTCTCTAAATAACCCATCGCCGCAAAATAGGATTAATGTTTGAAAAGTTCCTGTGGAGGAGCAAGCTGCCCGGTAGAGTCGACCCAATTATTAAAAAGTGGCGACAGATAACCCACAAGTACCAAAGCTTGAAAACGATGCAAGCAGGCAAACGACATCAAACGATAAGTAGCAAACAAAAGTCAAACAAAGCAGGAAGACTCGGAGGACACAGGAGGACACAGGAGGACACAGGAGGACAGAACAGGGACATCAAGGACACCGAGAACTAAACTATGGGGAACAAAGACGACGAACTGAAACACAAGGGGAAGCAAGACTGAATACACAAGAATCATCACAAATCAAGACGTGTCAAGGATGCTTGCTGCACATGTCTTCCGAGTCACTTGCTTCAGGAGCGAGGCAAGAATCCTAGCCTCGCAAAACAAAGAATGGTGGAACAGGCTAACAGGTGTGTGTCCTATGCGAGGCCCCGCCTTAAATGGAGCGCGATTTCGGCCAAAGATTTGGGGAAATTGGTCCGTCCGCAAAGCATTGTGGGGATTTTAAGACCACAGAGTCTACACATGTGCAGCCTGGAAATTCCCCGCGACGAAGTACGCCGGCCCTCGGTAGAATTCCAAGGAGCCTGGACATTGGAACGGTCCTTCGGCGGCACTCGATGCTTGAAATAGTGGCTCTGGAGCATCCTTCCTCGACATTGAGAAACACCCAGACAATCAGACAGGAGGGAAAACACAGAGACAGGAAGCAATGCAGACAGGAGGTGAACACCTTTCAAAGTAAAACAGGAAACCGACAGACTGTGACTATTCAAAATAAAAGGGGAAAGACAGATCGGGCTGCAGAGCATGTGGGCACGATGTGAAAGAACACTAAATAAATGAAAGTAAAAGGTAGAATTCAGACAAACTAATACAAGACTTTCACCCAGAAGAAAGCTGTTTGTGTCCGGTGTGAAACTGAATATCGATTATTTTAAGTACCATAATAAACCTGCCTCGTGCAACTCAGACGCTTTTAATCCGGATGACGAAAGGAACATTTGAAGGGATGCCATGTCATTTAGTTTCCAATTAAAGGTCCTTAATATAGAGGCTTTTCAACGGCTCGTGTTGACTCCCTGCTCTGCTTTAACCCCCGCAGTACAGACATTCACAAATACACATCCGAGGGGTTTCCAACATTTGCTGATGAAGATTTCACTTCACAATCTCAGGGATGTCCGTGCAATGTGTGGAAATAGTGTGACGCCAGTCAGACATATTGAGGTCTGTGTTTTGGAGGTTACTATCTACTATCAACACATGATTAGAGGTGTGAGCAGGAGAGGCTAATGTTTCAATGTCTCCTGTGCAAAACAGCAGGAATAAAAGTGATGAAAGCAGAGTCATTTCCCCCGTTATCATCTAGAGCAGGGGGGGGGGGGCAAACTCAAACACACAGAGGGCCAACATTAAAGAATGGGTGCTAGTGGAGGGCCGGACTGGTTCAATGTTTCTTGCAGGACTTATTGAAATGAACTTATTGCACATATTAAACCTGGAACTAACAAAGCTTAAATGATTGCCTATAAAAACAACATTAAATAATCAGCTGCATTCATTTCTTACGGCTCTATCTGCAGCTTTTCCAGAGTCATTTCTTATGAGTACATTTCTCCACAGGCCAACAACAGCTTCAACAAAACTATTCCCCTCACAGAGAAACCAAACATGCCCTGTTGTCCTGAGAGAAAGTGCAGAAGGAAGCATCCATTGAACTCAGTGTGCTGCTCTGTGATGCTAGCTCAGATACTTGGCATCTCATCTTGGGTGCAAGGTCATCAATGTTTGGGCTCAGGCTCTGAGCGGAGGAGACCCTCAGGATGGAGTGAAGGTGTGAGAGCAATATACCGGCGGGCCAGATCTAATAGGAATTAGAAATTATCCTGCGGGACGAAATTAAATCCACCAAGGGCCGGATTTGGCCCCCGGGCCTCGAGTTTGACACATGTGCTCTAATACATTAAGTGTTTAAATAACCACCATTGTAAAAACAAGGTAAGTAAAACAATATAAGAGTTATGTAAGAGTTTTTCTATGTACACTGCAAACTGAGATGTTTCAAATAATGAAAAAGATGAAGTCGTTTAAACGTACATTTCCCATTTAGTTAATGTTGTAAGTTCCTCTGAAGTTTTCTTAGTATTTGAGTTAATTTAACAGATAATCTTTTTTTTAACTAGCTCTTAAGTCAACTCTAATTCAAAGACAACATTTAACTAAAGGTATTTCTGTTATTATTGATGTGTCTGTCTGTCATCAGAATATTTAAGCTCTGAAAACATTTGCCTTTTTTTATCAACTAAAATAATAAGGTCAATCCGTTGCTTTTTCCCGAGCTCTGGTCACTTTTGAGGGTTTACAGTAAAAGGTTTAATTCCCTTGTTTAGAGAAGACAGGCTGAATTTAAAGGATGTCAAATCGCAGCCAAAGTACATTTTAAATCAAATGATTTTGAGGCGTATTTGTTTCTCCTTTGCTCCGCTCACACACCCCTATCCCTACTTGACTGAGAAGTCCACTCACATCTGTATTCTGGACAATTCTGCGACCAGCCATTTGCAAATCAGTCGCATAATCTTTAATAATATTAGATATAAAAGGCCCAATGTAAGGGTTTGTTCCTCCAGGTGCAGATAAGACTTCACTATCAACATGTGGAAATAGCAAAGGAACGCTGATCAGACAATCTCAATAATGGAGCTCTGAAACTGCAAAACTACAGAACAATGTCACGCCATGGAAACGGGTTGCAGGAATACACACGATGTCAAACTGCAGGTTCATCTCTGGGTTATCTTACAAAGAAATGAGCTGCGTGTAGAAAGTGCTGACTCAGACAGAACGTCCTGTAACCAGCAGTGTGTGTGTGTGTGTGTGTGTGTGTGTGTGTGTGTGTGTGTGTGTGTGTGTGTGTGTGTGTGTGTGTGTGTGTGTGTGTTCCCTCACACACACTCACACACACACACACACACTGTGCACTAATGAAGCAGCAGTTCTTATAAAGCACAACTAAGCATGACTCAGCTCTCAGTCTGCAGGACGTCCAGCTGTTCCTCTGAGACTAAGAAAGGCTGGAAGTGGCCGAACAAAGACGGGAACACACACCTCGGAGCACACACACACACACACACACACACACTCCACTTCCCTCCATAGTGAGGGAAGAACACTCTGGATTTTCTCAGGAGGAGTCCACTGGTTTCTCCTTTTTCAAAAGACGTAAGCAGTCAGGATGCAGAAGTATTCAGATCTTTAACTTGTGTAAAAGTACCAATACATTCATGTAAAATACTGCATTCAAAACTCACTTTAGTGGAGGTACAGAATCAGCTAAATGTACTTAAAGTATCCAAAGTGAAAGTACTGATTCTGCAGTATAAGGGCCTCCGTGTGTAATATATATCATTATTTATATATCATAGTATTAGATTGTTATTGTTGCATCATGCAGCATTTTACTGACGGAGAAAAACAAAGTTATTCATGTTTAGGAATTTATTTTGTACATTTTTTTGTAATATGTTTACTTTTGGGTACCTCAAACAGTTGGTCTATTTGTTAGAGATGGATTATGATAGAATCTATATGTTTTTTAATAATGCATAATAGTAAAAATTAGGGCCGGGAATTTAACGCGTTAATTAAGATTAATTAATTACACAAAAATTAACGCGTTAAAAAAAATTAACGCATTTTAATCGCACTTATTTTTGCACCGCGGAACGTTTCTCACTGGATGAGTTTCAGGCGTACCGATTATACTGGAGCACCAACTAACGTTCATGACTTCAGACAACAACAAACCACAGTGAACAACAGTGGGATATGTTGTTTTAAAAAACGGACGGATGGAAGCGTCGATAAGAGCACGGTTGTGTGCAAATTATGCAAAAAGGAATTCGCATATCACCGCAGCACATCAAGCCTCAAGTATCACCTCAATGCAAAACATATAGCAGCTAGCTTGATGTAAACAAGACGAAAGTCTTTCTCTGGTCTGCATCCCCTTAACAATTGTATGTTTTGAGTTGTACTGTACTGTACCCAATATACAAGCTGTTAATAAACTTTTCAATCAATCAATCAATAGCGTGGAAGCTAGCGTGGACGTTAGCCTCTTTTATCGCGTTCACACCAAAAAGAGCCGGTACTAAAATTAGTTCATGAGAACCTTTTTACCCCCACGAAAGTCCCTGCTAGAGAGCAGAGAGCTGCTAGAGAGCAGGGACTTTCGCACGGCTCTCTTGTGAGAAAAGAGCTATATTTCTGATTGGCTGGGCGGATTGCAAACCACGCCCTGTAAAACTCCCAAAAAGTTTTGTGAATTGTATTATCCTCGCATTAGCATTATTAGCATTAGCATTAGCCCAGCGCAGAAACGCAGAGAGACTAACTTATGGCAACACAAAATAAAACATGGGAGCGGTGGAGATGAGGAGGTGTCGGCGTTCTGGCGATTTACTCGGAAGGCTGCTGGGACTCCCAGCAGCTTCTACTGAAGCCAGTCCCCAACTCCGGGGACTTTGGGCGGCAGTATACGCCGTGAAGTGGTTTGCGGCCTGCCAGTAAACCCAAAGCAGAAGAAGAAGAAGTGACGTCAGCGGCTTCATTTGCCTAATCCACCCCCAGGTTCAAAGAGTTCTCATGAACTAAATTCTCAT
The DNA here is from genome assembly GCF_902827175.1 of Gymnodraco acuticeps. Classification (NCBI taxonomy): domain Eukaryota; kingdom Metazoa; phylum Chordata; class Actinopteri; order Perciformes; family Bathydraconidae; genus Gymnodraco; species Gymnodraco acuticeps. Next base: position 42,838 of record NW_022991363.1, read on the forward strand.
GAACCTTTGTGGGAAAAGTACTAGCGGTGTGAATGCGCCTAATGGTATACTAAAATCCATGTGAAAAAAATTGCTTCTCACTGTTCTCAGGTCAAATATGTATATGTGATTAAAAATGCGATTAATTTCGATTAATTAATTACAAAGCCTCTAATTAATTAGATTAATTTTTTTAATCGAGTCCCGGCCCTAGTAAAAATACATCATATCCCCTTTACAAAGTATAACGTCGCAGAACATACAATAAAATAAAAGTATTTGCCTCCAAGGTTATTTGGTTAAATACAAATCCATTACACCACTGGTGTGTGTGTGTGTGTGTGTGTGTGTGTGTGTGTGTGTGTGTGTGTGTGTGTGTGTGTGTGTGTGTGTGTGTGTGTGTGTGTGTGTGTGTGTGTGTGTGTGTGTGTGTGTGTGTGTGTGTGTGTGTGTGTGTGTGTGTCAGGGTCGGCTCTAGAACAAATCGAATGGGGGGGCAATCATTTACCAAAGGGGGGCACACACTGCCGTCAACAACCAACACACAAACACCAACGCAACTTCAATTTAAAACAACATGCTGTAAAGTCTGTTGTCTCTCACACACATTGCAGGGGTGTAGTGCTATTTCCTAGCGCACCTATGACTTGTGCAGACATGCACGGTTGTGGCACGACCACCAAAACAGAAATATATGGACATAGGCCACCATATAAAAAGGGTGCAAATGTATTTAGTATCCTATCCATGTGAACATGTTTTAGGTGGGGGTGGACCTAACCTCCTCTAGGAGGGTCTGGGGGCATGCTCCCCCGGGAAGATTATTTTTAAAATATTGAAGTTAAATGCATCAATCTGGTGCACTTTGAGAGCAAAGTGAAGAGATCTATGGATAGCCTACATCTCTCAGCATCCATATGAAACAGAACTGTACACAGATTTACTTTTTCTTTATGGATATTTTACTAATCACTCCCCTTTTAAACTGTATTCTTGTGTTACTGTCCTATAGTATTTCATTCCCGTTTTTCATTTATTCTCTTATTCTTTAATAACTATAATGATCATATAAATGTGTTCCTCGCAAATACTTGTTTACATAAATGGTGACCAAACCGTTTGAGACCCACTGAGATAACTTACACTAAAGTGAACTATCTAAACACTGAGAGAGTCCTTACCTCACTGAGCTGAGGTTATACGATCCTCTCAGTCTGACAGGAGAAGACTCTCCTCCACCTTGGTGTAGAAACAGCCCTTTATATCCGTTAGCATAGCGAGCTAACCAGATGCTAACAACAACATTCCGCGTTACCGCTCGTGCACTCACAAAATGCGCTCGTGCCACACACAGAGCCGAGCTTGAATGAAACACAGAGACCCAGAAGTAGGCTACTTGTACTGTATTGTATATCATATTATTTTCGATGGCTTTACTGTATAATCAGTACAACAGATGAACAGATCGCCACCGGGCTTTCATCTAAACACACAGCCACGTAATGATAACAAAACAAAGGTCGGGGGTCATTGGTCAAGCAACACACCAATCAGAGAGCAGCAGTGAGCACACCTCAGGCTGTGTTTTATATTTGTATTCTTTATTTCTGATGTATTTCACACAAAAAACATTTAGTGGAAACGTTTTCACGTATAGGCTATGATTAAAAAGAAGAAAAAAAACCGGCAAGGCTTGCCCACCCGGCGTTGGGGGGCACAGTGACTCATTTGGGGGGGCATGGCCCGGGAATGACCTCCCATGACGCCGACCCTGGGTGTGTGTGTGTGTGTGTGTGTGTGTGTGTGTGGTGTGTGTGTGTGTGTGTGTGTGTGTGTGTGTGTGTGTGTGGTGTGTGTGTGTGTGTGTGTGTGTGTGCGTGTGTGTATGTGTGTTTGCAGGGAAGCCTTCACATCCTGTCTCGTTATGAACTCGTTGTTGAATGTTTACTTTGTGTTACCATGACTCCAATCCTTCTCTTAACGTAAATATGTTCAGCTGCTTCAAATATTAAGCGAAACACCAGCGACGGTTAGTTTCAGCTCCTTAAAGACAAATGTGTGAACTCTTTGAGGAGCTGTTTCCAGTCTGAGGCTCTCAGGGTGTTGGTTTCCACTCAGTTACAGACGTGTAACGTGTGTCGTATACTTCAGGGAAAAACTTCAACTTGTACTTCTTTAAAGAGGCCCTGTACTGCTTTTTAATTCTTATTTTATTTATTCTTATTTTTTGTAATAATTTTTATTTGTATTTATTGTTAGTATTTTTATTATTATTTGTATTTAATTTGTATTTAATTATTTTACCCCTATGTTTTTTATTTTCAGTCCCCCGGATAAGATGTGTTTTTGTATTATTTGTATTTAATTTTTCATAATTATTCTTCTTTATTTTTATTATGTTTCACCTTTTTAATTCAACTTTGTATTGTATTGTTTTTCAGGCTTTGCCGAACTGCATTGTGGTTCCGTCGCTTCACTTTGCCTCCGTTGCTCGCTTCGAAAGTTGAGAAAAGTTCAACTTTTGAAGCGGCAACGGAAGCGTCAGCCAATCAAATCATATGCCAGTACAAGCTCTAGCCAATCAAACCGCGTGCTTGTGTGTCCGGGGCGGGAGATTCATGTGATTGGTTGTTGGTCGCACGCCAGACACGCCCACCGGCACGCTTCAATGCGACGCTCCCGTGTGGCGTACCGTAAGGCTTTACTCATTGGGAACTCAATATATGTGTTTTATTTATATCTGAGACCTATAATAAATGCCTACAAATAGTATAATTAAATGATGTCACCACAGCGGCCACTAAATACTAATATCATCCTGAACATGAGCAGAATATGTCCCCTTTAATCCTCAGTCATTAATCTCAATTGAAGATATGTATGTTGATTTTATATCTACGCGTTTGTGTTCCCGCTGTGAAGCTTCAGTCGTGTTTTCACACTTCCTCTCGAACAGCAGAGGGACTGATTGCTGCTTGTTAAATATTTAAAGATGTTTTCAGTGAAGTGTTTTCCTGCAGCAGCTCCTGTGATAATTAACGTTTTTACGCAGCGTCCCAAACACAGTTTTTTCCACGCAGCACTTTGATCAGCAGAATGTGCACTGCAGCTGTGTGTACTTTGCTGTGTGTACTTTGCCTTTTCATTCTGATCCCACACGTTAAATGATAAATAAAATATTTATAAGTCTCCTGAAATTATAATGAGGGAGGCAAATAGTTGTATGTATTCTGAGTAAACAGTATTTTCTGATCAGGAGCTGGACAGCAGAATGAGTCTTTAGAGTGAGGGGAAAAGAAGAGCCTTTAGGAAAAGTTAAATATTCTTAAAACACGACATTACAAGTAAAAGTCCTGAATTAAAAATGTAGTTTAAATCTAAGTAAGAAGTTAGAAATCACCTCTCTGTTGAGCCGCAACTTTTCTTTATTTTTTCGACCAGGTTAGCCGCTCAGCATCAGTTACCATGGAGATCTAGCCGCTAAAAAGAGAACCAGCTTCGTAGGACCGGAAACCCCGAGTTTTCCCTGAAGTTAGCCGCTAAGAGAACATCCTGCTTCGTAGTACAGGCCTCAGGTTAGGTTGCAGGCTAAGAGCTCAACTCAGTGACCAATCAGAGCTCAGTGTGCGGAGTTTAAAGCGATCAAGTCATATTACAGGAGAAAGGAAATACAGAAAAGCTGCCGTCGCAGGAAAGACGGCCGGCAAAAATCACCGACTGTGTGAATGTGAACATTTATAGAATATCACCTCCATCTTCAGAGCAATCTGACTATTATAACATTAGCGTTAAGAAAGCTCACTTAAATATCTGCCACAACACAAGTAACCGGATCAGAGTAACATTAAGTACAGTCCGCGGCATATCACTTCATAATGTATCATATTTTCTTATCTGAGTCAGCTGAGCCGTATCTGGCCGAGCAACACTCACAGTGTCACATACTGGATGCAGAAGTATTATTTTAAGCAACACGTTAAGTTGAGGAAACACTCGATTCAAATGTAATGAAAGTCAGATGGTGTCTTAGACGGGCAGTGATATCATAAACCTGTTAATGTACGCATTCAAACACTTGTTCTGTTACCAGCTGTATTCACCTTGCAGGTGCAGCTCTGTGGCTTTGATCCTGGATCAAGTGTTTAAGTCATGGATGTTTAAAGTTTAACTTCTTCATATGTCTAATATTATAGTTGACTTTTCATTCAGGAAGTATGACGCTGCGCTGTCAGTACGCTTCTCCATGTCTGTGATTGGTCGAATGCTCCAGATACCACCCCTCTCATGTGAACGCCTAACTAGATAGGACACGGCTGGCTTGAGCGATCCACTTGATAACCAGCGTCGTAGTACAGTTTAGCGAGAGCGCGTATGTTTTGGATTAGGCCAACCGGCTAACTCAAACATATCCAGGTTAGGTTGAACCAGCTTCGTAGAACAGGCCCCTGGTCTCCCAGCTGTGTTTTGAGCTGCTTGCAGCTTTTTGTATTTTTTTGTTTCTTGATCTGCAACACGTTTCTCCTAAATGTTTTGGGCCGTTTGAGCACGTTTGCACCTGTCGCCCGTATGAAAAAATAGTCTAAGCTACAACAATATTTAGTTGTGTTACCCTTTGTTGCATAAAGACAATAAATCATCCCTACATCCTTAAAGGGGACCTATCATGCAAAATGCACGTTGTGATGTCTTCTCTCCATCACCATGTGTCCCTGGTGCATCAGGGAACTCACGCAGCGTCAGGAAATAAAACCCTCTCTCTTTTCCTCCGTACCCAAATCTCTAAAAACGGGGAACAACGGAGCTGATCCAGATTTGCGTCCGATATGACGTAATATCTGAAATGTGGACCCACGGCCCAATCAGAAACGTTGCTATCAGAAACAATGCCCGACTGTTTTGGACGTAATATGGTCGGTGTTTACATTAGCATCGCTAACACTCAGAGCTAACCTGTACTGGAGAGCATGTGTGTGAAGAAGCAGGAAGTAAAAAGGAACTCACCTTGTGGTATAACCGGCAAGAGAGAAAGCCTTTGAGCTCCAAACTGTTTCAGAGAGAATCCTTGATAATCCATGATATGGCGTTTCATCACGGCAGCATTTAGTTTAGCTGCCGGGTCCCGCATGAACTCAGACCCCTCCTCTTTAAAGCTTTATCCCCAAATCAGCACTTTTGAAACAGGAAGTGAAATAGAGGGATATGAGGCGTGGCTAGAATGATCTGTTTGGTGTTTTGAGCAAACACTTCATAGACATGTTTTTTAATATATATTTTTTATATATCTGAGACCTCTGCTATTGCCTAAAGATAGCATGATAGGTGACCTTTAAACAAACACATTATTCACTGTCAACAACGACATGCTGCAGGTAGTAAACAACAAAGGTTGCGAGGGTTTCTTTAAAGATGTGTTACAGTTATAGTTACCTGTAAAATAAATGTAACCTGATTACTTTCCGTTACTTTTGGAGTACCTCTTTTTGCCGCTGCTTTTAATTGAACTATTCACATCTTAAACTGCACTGTAACTTTTATCCATGTATTTTTTTCTTTTAATGTTTATTTTATTAGCTTTTCTTTTTTCTGACTGATTTTAATGCCATTTTCTTAATGTCTTTGGTTTTCTGTAAAGCACTTTGAATTGCCTTGTGTTGAAAAGTGCTATATAAATAAACTGGCCTTGCCTCCACATCAAATGCAAATGAATACAAGAAACCAAGATATTTATGATAAAGTATTGTATTTAGGAACACCTGCCTTTTGTGAAGCATATTCAGACAGTAGGCATGAGCCTCTGCACTTGTCGTGTCGAGCATCATATAAATAGTTATAAATGTCAAAATGTCTGCAGAGAGAAAAGGTTTCAACGGCTTTAAAAATATAAAATCAGGAAGGTTCTTTGATTTCCTGCGAAGACTTGTCATGTTGGATTTCCTCTTAAAGGTCAGCACGAGACGTCGTTCATCACTCAGGCGTTAAATTACCCCGCACGTTATTACATATCATCGTTATGATTACATGCTGCCCAAAGGCCTCGTGTGTCTGCACAGTTTGTGAATGAAGAGAAGTCAGCGTTACAGGATGGTTTCAGCTCCGTGTTTAATATCAGAGACTCCACACACACACACACACACACACACACACACACACACACACACACACACACACACACACAACACACACACACACACACACCACACACACAAACATACACACACACCACACACAAAACACACACACCACACACACACACCCACAAACACCCACCACCCACACACACACACACCACACCACATAACCTCCATACCCACATACAGCCACACACGATACACCCACACACACAGCACACATACACCTACACCCCCACACACACACAACACCACCAAATACCACACACACACAAACCACACACACAAAACACACAACACTCAAAACACACAAATACACACACACATACATACATAAACACACACACACACGAAAACACACACAAATACACACACACATACATACACAAATACACAAACACACACAAACAAACAAACACACACACACACACACACAGACACACAGGGGCGGTGGTGGTGAAGTCGATAGGGACTTGGCTTGGCAACTGGAAGGTCACCAGTACAAGTCCCGGAAAGACCAAGTGCTACCGAGGTGTCCCTGAGCAAGGCACCGTTCCCCACACTGCTCCCCGGGCGCCGTTCAAAATGGCAGCCCACTGCTCCTAAAACTAGGATGGGTCGAATGCAGAGAAACAATTTCCCCACAAGGGATTCATAAAAGTCCATCTTACACACACACACACACACACACACACACACACACACACACACACTCACTTTTAAAATGTGAATGTCTTCCTTTGTGATGTACTACACTCCTGATATCTCTCCGTGTCATTGTTTAACAGCAGTGCTGGAAGTATTTGAATGTAATACATAAGTAAAAATACTCTGTTACAAGTAAAAGCCTTGCATTTAAAAAGTAGAAGTGTGTGTGTGTGTGTGTGTGTGTGTGTGTGTGTGCTTGAGTAAAAGTAGAAGTACTCAGATCTTGTACTTGAGTAAAAGTAGAAGTACTCAGGTCTTGTACTTCAGTAAAAGTAGAAGTAAAAGTCCTGCATTCAAAATGTTCCGCCCCGACATACAGAGGAAATATATGAGAAGGAAGGAGTACAAAATCCCCTTTTCATCACATTGACTCCCACCCACACGAGATGGAAGCTAAATGAACACAAAGCCAGTCAGTGTTGCTAATGAGTTCATGTCTCTGCGTGTGATGCAGAAGAGAGAGGTGAAATCCACGAGTCATGTTCCTGTCTCAGAGCTTCTGCTGCTGCTCTGAAATGAAGTGCTTCTACGTGTCTCCTGTTTCCATCGCCTCCTCTTCCTCACTCCTCCTCTTCCTCACTCCTCCTCTTCCTCCTCTTCCTCCTCTTCCTCACTCCTCCTCTTCCTCACTCCTCCTCTTCCTCCTCTTCCTCCTCTTCCTCCTCTTCCTCACTCCTCCTCTTCCTCACTCCTCCTCTTCCTCCTCTTCCTCCTCTTCCTCACTCCTCCTCTTCCTCCTCTTCCTCCTCTTCCTCCTCTTCCTCCTCTTCCTCACTCCTCCTCTTCCTCACTCCTCCTCTTCCTCCTCTTCCTCCTCTTCCTCCTCTTCCTCCTCTTCCTCACTCCTCTCCCTCCTGATGCTCGGGGTCTGCATCATTAACATGCAGCTCACAGGAGGGTCTGCAGAATCTCTCCAGGCAGCTTCAGGTGAGAGGAAGAGCTGCTTCACACACACACACACACACACACACACACACACACACACACACACACACACACACACACACACACACACACACACAGACACACACACAGACACACACACACACACACACACACACACACAGACAGACACACACACACACACACACACACACAGACAGACAGACAGACAGACAGACAGACAGACACACACACACACACACACACACAGACAGACAGACAGACAGACAGACAGACACACACACAGACACACACACACACACAGACACACACACACACAGACACACACAGACACACAGACACGCACACACAGACACACATACACACACACACACACAGACACACCACACAGACACACACACACAGACACACACACAGACACACACACAGACACACACAGACGCACACACAGACACACACATACTGTAGACACACACACAGACACACACACAGACACACACACACACACACAGACAGACAGACAGACAGACAGACAGACAGACAGACAGACAGACAGACACACAGACACAGACACACACACACATACTGTAGACACACACACACAGACACACACACACACACACACACACACCACACACAGACACACACACACAGACACACACAGACACGCACACACAGACACACATACACACACACACACAGACACACCACACAGACACACACACACACAGACACACACAGACGCACACACAGACACACACAGACGCACACACAGACGCACACACAGAAACACACACACACACATAGCCACACACACAGACACACACACACACCACACACACACACACACACACCACACACACACACACACACACACACACACACCACACACACACAGACACACACACACACACATAGACACACACACACCACACACACACAGATGCACACACAGACACACACACACACACACACCACACACACACCACACACACACACACACACTTTGACACATGCATGCTGGCTTCACATCAACACATTCAGTCACACTCCATCATGCAGGTATTCAAACAGTTTCTGTCACAGCTGAAGGCGCTGTCACAGAAACTGAACATGGAAAAAAGCATGAAGAACCAAAAGCACATTTGCAGTGATTTCCATGAACTCAATCCGCCCGTATGATCACACGAGGGTACTCTCTTTCAAGCACTTCACTCTGACACCAAATCTAAATATAATTCTTACCACTTAGTTTGGGTAAAGTAGATGATTCACGGCCGTTTAAAATGTTAAGTGAAGGGGAGAGAGACACAGGTGAGGAGGGGAGAGAGACACAGGTGAGGAGGGGAGAGAGGCAGGTGAGGAGAGGAGAGAGACACAGGTGAGGAGGGGAGAGAGACACAGGTGAGGAGGGGAGAGAGACACAGGTGAGGAGGGGAGAGAGACACAGGTGAGGAGGGGAGAGAGACACAGGTGAGGAGGAGGAAACACAGGTGAGGAGGGGAGAGAGACAAGGTGGGAGGGGGAGAGAGACACAGGTGAGGGAGGGGGAGGAGAGACAACAGGTGAGGAGGGAGAGAGAGACACAGGTGAGGAGGGGAGAGAGACACAGGTGAGGAGGAAACACAGGTGAGGAGGGGAGAGAGACACAGGTGAGGAGGGGAGAGAGACACAGGTGAGGAGAGGAGAGAGACACAGGTGAGGAGAGGAGAGAGACACAGGTGAGGAGGGGAGAGAGACACAGGTGAGGAGAGGGAGAGAAACACAGGTGAGGAGGGGGAGAAGAGAACACAGGTTGAGAGAGGAGAGAGACACAGGTGAGGAGGGGAGAGAGACACAGGTGAGGAGGGGAGAGAGACACAGGTGAGGAGGGGAGAGAGACACAGGTGAGGAGGGGAGAGAGACACAGGTGAGGAGGGGAGAGAGACACAGGAGGAGGAGGGGA
>NW_022991363.1:57500-58592 GCF_902827175.1 Gymnodraco acuticeps
GGTACTTTTTTGGTACCACCTCTCAGCAGGCACTACAAATGGAGGTCAAAGTTCCTGGCACTAAGTACTCTTTTTGGTGTGAACGCGACATAAAGGGGTACTAACGGAACTAAACGGGAAAAGTACTCCGGTGTGAACGCGCCTATTGGAGTTTAGTTTTGTTTATATCCTACATTTTATTTGTAAGCATATAATGCTTCACCGAACACAGGAGGGGGCTTGGCTGTCTACAAATAAAGACGGCTAATTTGTATTCTCCCCAAATATATTGAGGCTGAACAAAAAAACTTCCAGCTTGCATCTGCAGTCCACCTATAGGAAGAAACGGCCCTGCCTCCAGCAACAAGTGAGTTCACGGTCTCATTTCAGAACACAGCAGAGCAGAGAGAATGTTGCATAGCACACATCATCGAGAACATACAAATACACGGTTTATTGAATCAAGGCCGTTTGAACGAACAGATTGAATTGAATTACAAACTTCTTTAGTCGTGCATAAAGAAAAAAACGGAATACTACCAGAAAATAAGTCAGAGGACGAGCAACATATTTGGAAATGTACCTTGAAGCATCAGTTTTCACTTTAAGCAGATGTGTATCTGTAGTTGGTGTTAAACTGTGGAATTCTTTACCAAATGATTTAAAGGGCTGTGTGAACATCTTTAGGTTTAAGAACATGTATAAGAAAGAATAATTACACAGTATAAAGATGTCAGCTAACTTGTTTTTCTGATGGTAGGTTCAGGCTCATATTTTGAAGTGTCCTCCAGCAACAGATGAGTTCAGGGTCTCATTTCAGAATCTTTTCTTTATGCTGCTGCAATGCAAATATGTCCCAAGTTGGGATCAATAAAGCAGCAGCTCGGTGATAAAAGTGTAACCTCACTGACTCCATTTCAGGATGGAACAGTTTGTTTATGACTTTGATGGATCAGGTCAGTTCCTGGAGTCTCTAAAAGTACAGAAACTTCTTCTATAAAGATCTTCTTCTTTGGAACCAGCTTCCAGTTTGTGTGTTGGGAGGAAGACACCGACTTTACTTTTAAGCACGCTCAATATTTTCCTTTGTGGTGAAGCTGAAAGTTTATGGCT
>NW_022991364.1:0-35824 GCF_902827175.1 Gymnodraco acuticeps
TATCTATCTATCCATCTCCATCATCTATATCCATCCATCTATCTATCTATCCATCTATCCATCCATCTATCTATCTATCCATCCATCTCTAGCATTTGTATGAACATGGAAGAGATGAGCAATGAGGGATATATTGTAATAAATGAAGAGTAAACGTACGAGCTCTCTCTCCAGCTTGTGCTTGTCCTCCGTCTCCTTCAGGATCGCGTAGCTCTGCGTCAGCTTCGTCTCCACCAGCTTCTGCTTCAGGTCTCTGTGTTTGAAAACCTTCTCCAGGTTCTGAAGCACAAGCAGGGGAACATCGTGTAAATCAAATACTGAAGGTAATACATGTAAAAGCAGATGTGCATATAATGCCCTTTTTTGCATGCAGATTAAGATCAAATGTAGGATTTGATTGCAATCAATACAAAACAGTTGTTAAAAATAATCTAAAGTAGCGACAGTTAAAGTAGTCGTTGTGCAGATTGGTCCATTTCAGAATAATATATATGATATGTTTTATAATGATTGATCATGAAAGTGTTCTCAAAGCTGGTGAAGGTGCAGCTAGTCTGAATGGCTTTGTATACTGCAGGGTAGCTGGTGGATTTACTCCAGGTGGAACTAAAGTCTGATTTAACACTTGATTAGATTTCACATCATTCATCCACATCTGTGAAGTAACTAAAGGTATTAATACATGTAGTGGAGGAAAAGTACACCGTGTACCTCTGAACTGTAGTGGAGTAAAAGTAAGTAAGTAAGTATACATTAGCATAAATGGAAATACTCAAGTAAAGTACAAGTACCAGAGAGTTGTACTTAAGAACAGTACTTGAGTACATCTACTTAGTTACCTTACACCACTGAGCAAAAGTCATGTTTGACGTTGCAATGAAAAATGGAAAAATGTAGAAAGTAATTCATGATATTTTCCATTTAGCTAATTTTAGAGTTGGACCTACATTAAATTCCAAATGGCCCTCAAAACAGTCTTAAATCTAACGTGTATTTTACCCCATGAAGTGAGCGGTGGTGAATTTGGGGGCCTACATATTAGTATTTGGATGAGTGAAACATGTCGCTGTGTTTCGTCGCTCACCGCCTCCCGCTGGTCGTACTGAGTGATGAGGCCTTTCAGTTTCTCGGCCAGCGAGCCGTTCTCCTCGCAGAGTTTGGTGTTCCTGCCGCTGTGCTCCTCGATCTGCGCCTGGATCTCGCCCAGCGTTCCCTGGAAGTGCGTCGTGATCTCCTTCCTCTTCAGGTCGTCCTCCCGGCAGCGCTGCAGCGTCTCCTCCTGAGAGGAGGGAAGAAGTGATCACTTTAATATATGGTGCATTTCAAACTATCTGTGATGACAGACTGTCAGATCAGCCTACTCACTGTAGTGCTCCCTATCAGCTGTGTCCTCTGAATAACCTGTCCCTATCACCTGTGTCCCCTGAATAACCTGTCCCTATCACCTGTGACCCTGAATAACCTGTCCCTATCACCTGTGTCCTCTGAATAACCTGTCCCTATCACCTGTGTCCCCTGAATAACCTGTCCCTATCACCTGTGTCCTCTGAATAACCTGTCCCTATCAGCTGTGCCCTCTGAATAACCTGTCCCTATCACCTGTGTGTCCTCTGAATAACCTGTCCCTATCATGTGTGTCTCCTGAATAACCTGTCCCTATCATGTGTCTCTCCTGAATAACCTGTCCCTATCATGTGTCTCTCCTGAATAACCTGTCCCTATCATGTGTCCCCCCTGAATAACCTGTCCCTATCATGTGTGTCCTCTGAATAACCTGTCCCTATCACCTGTGTTCCCTGAATAACCTGTCCCTATCAGCTGTGTCCTCTGAATAACCTGTCCCTATTACCTGTGTCCCTGAATAACCTGTCCCTATCACCTGTGTGTCTGAATAACCTGTCCCTATCAGCTGTGTCCTCTGAATAACCTGTCCCTATCACCTGTGTGTCCTGAATAACCTGTCCCTATCACCTGTGTGTCCTGAATAACCTGTCCCTATCACCTGTGTCCCCTGAATAACCTGTCCCTATCACCTGTGTCCCCTGAATAACCTGTCCCTATCAGCTGTGTCCTCTGAATAACCTGTCCCTATCACCTGTGTCCCCTGAATAACCTGTCCCTATCACCTGTGTCCCCTGAATAACCTGTCCCTATCAGCTGTGTCCTCTGAATAACCTGTCCCTATCAGCTGTGTCCTCTGAATAACCTGTCCCTATCACCTGTGTCCTCTGAATAACCTGTCCCTATCACCTGTGTGCCCTGAATAACCTGTCCCTATCACCTGTGTCCCCTGAATAACCTGTCCCTATCACCTGTGTCCTCTGAATAACCTGTCCCTATCACCTGTGTCCCCTGAATAACCTGTCCCTATCAGCTGTGTCCTCTGAATAACCTGTCCCTATCACCTGTGTCCTCTGAATAACCTGTCCCTATCACCTGTGTCTCCTGAATAACCTGTCCCTATCACCTGTGTCCCCTGAATAACCTGTCCCTATCACCTGTGAACCCTGAATAACCTGTCCCTATCACCTGTGTCTCCTGAATAACCTGTCCCTATCACCTGTGTCTCCTGAATAACCTGTCCCTATCAGCTGTGTCCTCTGAATAACCTGTCCCTATCACCTGTGTGTCCTGAATAACCTGTCCCTATCACCTGTGTGTCCTGAATAACCTGTCCCTATCACCTGTGTCCCCTGAATAACCTGTCCCTATCACCTGTGTCCCCTGAATAACCTGTCCCTATCAGCTGTGTCCTCTGAATAACCTGTCCCTATCACCTGTGTCCCCTGAATAACCTGTCCCTATCACCTGTGTCCCCTGAATAACCTGTCCCTATCAGCTGTGTCCTCTGAATAACCTGTCCCTATCAGCTGTGTCCTCTGAATAACCTGTCCCTATCACCTGTGTCCTCTGAATAACCTGTCCCTATCACCTGTGTCCCCTGAATAACCTGTCCCTATCAGCTGTGTCCTCTGAATAACCTGTCCCTATCACCTGTGTCCTCTGAATAACCTGTCCCTATCACCTGTGTGTCTGAATAACCTGTCCCTATCACCTGTGTCCTCTGAATAACCTGTCCCTATCACCTGTGAACCCTGAATAACCTGTCCCTATCACCTGTGTCTCCTGAATAACCTGTCCCTATCAGCTGTGTCCTCTGAATAACCTGTCCCTATCACCTGTGAACCCTGAATAACCTGTCCCTATCACCTGTGTCTCCTGAATAACCTGTCCCTATCACCTGTGTCTCCTGAATAACCTGTCCCTATCACCTGTGTCCTCTGAATAACCTGTCCCTATCACCTGTGTCTCCTGAATAACCTGTCCCTATCAGCTGTGTCCTCTGAATAACCTGTCCCTATCACCTGTGTCCTCTGAATAACCTGTCCCTATCACCTGTGTCCCCTGAATAACCTGTCCCTATCACCTGTGTCCTCTGAATAACCTGTCCCTATCACCTGTGTCTCCTGAATAACCTGTCCCTATCAGCTGTGTCCTCTGAATAACCTGTCCCTATCACCTGTGTCCCCTGAATAACCTGTCCCTATCAGCTGTGTCCTCTGAATAACCTGTCCCTATCACCTGTGTCCCCTGAATAACCTGTCCCTATCACCTGTGTCCTCTGAATAACCTGTCCCTATCACCTGTGTCCCCTGAATAACCTGTCCCTATCACCTGTGTCCTCTGAATAACCTGTCCCTATCACCTGTGTCTCCTGAATAACCTGTCCCTATCAGCTGTGTCCTCTGAATAACCTGTCCCTATCACCTGTGTCCTCTGAATAACCTGTCCCTATCACCTGTGTCCCCTGAATAACCTGTCCCTATCAGCTGTGTCCTCTGAATAACCTGTCCCTATCACCTGTGTCCTCTGAATAACCTGTCCCTATCAGCTGTGTCCTCTGAATAACCTGTCCCTATCACCTGTGTCCTCTGAATAACCTGTCCCTATCACCTGTGAACCCTGAATAACCTGTCCCTATCACCTGTGTCCTCTGAATAACCTGTCCCTATCAGCTGTGTCCTCTGAATAACCTGTCCCTATCACCTGTGTCCTCTGAATAACCTGTCCCTATCATGTGTCCCCCCTGAATAACCTGTCCCTATCATGTGTCTCTCCTGAATAACCTGTCCCTATCATGTGTCTCTCCTGAATAACCTGTCCCTATCATGTGTCCCTGAATAACCTGTCCCTATCATGTGTCTCCCCTGAATAACCTGTCCCTATCATGTGTCTCCCCTGAATAACCTGTCCCTATCAGCTGTGTCCTCTGAATAACCTGTCCCTATCACCTGTGTCCTCTGAATAACCTGTCCCTATCAGCTGTGTCCTCTGAATAACCTGTCCCTATCACCTGTGTCCTCTGAATAACCTGTCCCTATCACCTGTGAACCCTGAATAACCTGTCCCTATCATGTGTCTCTCCTGAATAACCTGTCCCTATCATGTGTCTCTCCTGAATAACCTGTCCATATCATGTGTCTCTCCTGAATAACCTGTCCCTATCATGTGTCCCTGAATAACCTGTCCCTATCATGTGTCTCCCCTGAATAACCTGTCCCTATCATGTGTCTCTCCTGAATAACCTGTCCCTATCATGTGTCTCCCCTGAATAACCTGTCCCTATCATGTGTCCCCCCTGAATAACCTGTCCCTATCATGTGTCTCTCCTGAATAACCTGTCCCTATCATGTGTCTTTCCTGAATAACCTGTCCCTATCATGTGTCTCCCCTGAATAACCTGTCCCTATCATGTGTCTCCCCTGAATAACCTGTCCCTATCATGTGTCCCCCCTGAATAACCTGTCCCTATCACCTGTGTCCTCTGAATAACCTGTCCCTATCACCTGTGTCCCCTGAATAACCTGTCCCTATCACCTGTGTCCTCTGAATAACCTGTCCCTATCAGCTGTGTCCCCTGAATAACCTGTCCCTATCAGCTGTTCCCTGAATAACCTGTCCCTATCAGCTGTTCCCTGAATAACCTGTCCCTATCACCTGTGTCCTCTGAATAACCTGTCCCTATCAGCTGTTCCCTGAATAACCTGTCCCTATCACCTGTGTCCTCTGAATAACCTGTCCCTATCACCTGTGTCCTCTGAATAACCTGTCCCTATCACCTGTTTCCCTGAATAACCTGTCCCTATCAGCTGTGTCCTCTGAATAACCTGTCCCTATCAGCTGTGTCCCTGAATAACCTGTCCCTATCACCTGTTTCCCTGAATAACCTGTCCCTATCAGCTGTGTCCTCTGAATAACCTGTCCCTATCACCTGTTTCCCTGAATAACCTGCCCCTATCAGCTGTGTCCCTGAATAACCTGTCCCTATCAGCTGTGTCCCTGAATAACCTGTCCCTATCACCTGTGTACGGTGTCCTTGGATTGTCATGAAAGGCGCGTTAAATCAAATGTATTATTATTATGTATTACTCTGCAGCGTCTCCTCCTGCAGGGAGAAGCACGGTAACAACAAATATACCTTAAATATGCATCCAACACAAACAGATGTATATGTCATGTGACTCTTTCCAATGTTTTATATCTGATGCTTTCAAAACAACATCTTGTCTGTGATGCGTTGAACAAAACAACAACAACAACAACAACAACAACAACAACAACAACAACAACATGATTCTCTGAGTTTAGATCCTGAGTTTGAGATGTTTGATGTTTGTTGGCAGCTGCAGTCTCCTCGAGACGACATGTGTTCAACCCCCCCGACATCTCACTCAGTCAGCTCACATTACAAACCTTTCAGAGGAGCGTCTTCACTTAGTTAAGAAAAGACCAGACTTGTATAATGAGCTCCCAATGACTCAGAGTAACTGAGGGTAATGATAACAAAGGTATCAAGAGACAGCAGCTGATGTTTGGTGAAGTGTTCAATATAATCTGATGATGTAAGCACTTTCTAATGACTAAAACTAAAGCAAAAAGAGTTGTATTTGATTTAGATGAGACGAATATCCAGATTTAAAACGCTGCGGTCACTCTGGGTTATTTCTTACATGGATTAGTCTTCAGATTATTTCATACTTTAATGGTTTTGTGTGCAAAATGTCCATCCCAGTGTCTCAAAGTGCAAGGTGATGTGTTTAAATGTCTAAAGATATTCACTTTAATATAAGACACAGAAAAGCAGCAGATCTCCAGATTAGAGAGATTTTGAAACTTAAACTTAAGTTAAATGGATTGCAC
The DNA here is from genome assembly GCF_902827175.1 of Gymnodraco acuticeps. Taxonomy (NCBI): domain Eukaryota; kingdom Metazoa; phylum Chordata; class Actinopteri; order Perciformes; family Bathydraconidae; genus Gymnodraco; species Gymnodraco acuticeps. The sequence continues at coordinate 6,202 of NW_022991364.1, forward strand.
TCGAGTGTTATAATAGCATGAGATACAGACCAGCGTTGCTCTGTTGGACACGAGACTCAGACTAAATAATAACTCATAGTTGAGATGCACGGGAGCAAATGCTGCTCGAAAAACAAGTTAAACAATAATGAAAACAAGCTGTTTTCACTTGAAATAAATCCAACAATCTGCCAATAGAACAAGTGAACATTAGCTTGGTGAGATCTCTAGAAATAAGAAGGGGTATTTAGATAAATCACATCTTGTAATTATTTGGAGAGCTCATTTTGAATTATATTTGACCAGAATCAGGAAATGTCAAAAGTGATTTTCTAATAAATATGTAGAAAAATATGTGTTTCATCTGAGAAACAACTCAAAGTAAGATGTTTTGACTCAAAGGTCCCGTGTCACGGCCATTTCCACTGATCATAGTTCCATTGTTGAGGTCTACTAGAATAAATTCACATTGTTCAATGTTCCAAATTCACATTGGTTTCTCACAGCATCTCTGTATAGAGTGTGTATTCACTCTCTGTCCTACACGGCTTGTTGGAGCTCCTGCCCCCCCCCCCCTGTGAGCCCAGTGGCCGTCTGCGAGACAGAGCGAAACCCAGCCCGAACACACACACACACCCGCAGCCTGGCTGGGAGTTTGTGTGTGTGCGCAGGCTGAGTTCCGCGGTGTCTCGCTGTTTCTCCGACCCCACACCAGTGTCTCGCTCCTCGCAGCAGCGAGCCTCGCAACGTCCCGCCGAGTGTGTGTGTGTGAGGAAGTCCGCGGATTGGTCAATTTGGACCAATCTGCGGAGCCGTTATGTCGCTATACCCGAAATACGTCACTATACCCAGAGTAAACAATGGAAAAAGAGAAATGTCCAACGAGGCGTTCTGGGGCAGCACAGACAGGTCTTCTCTGTGTCAGAGTGTTACTCCCTACAGGGTGCACTTTGAGGGTTTGAGACTCTGCAGACCGTTCACATGCAGAAGCTACAGAACACAAGGGGACGGGTCAGAACCAGAGAAGCATGACGTGAGACCTTTAACAAGATGATGCATTGTCTAAAAACAAGAGCCTCTATCTCACTGCAGTGTTACTTCTGAAGTTACTATGTCTTCTATCAGGAGGAGAGACACATTCTGACTGGATGTGCGATACTGGGCAAGACGTTGAGTTGTTGTCATGTGTTCCTGAGTGTCCTCCTACCTTCAGGGTCTTGTTGTGTCTCTGCAGTTCTCGGCAGAGTCCCTCCAGTTTGCTGCGAGCCAGAACCGCCCGACTGTGTTCGCTCTGCAGCTGGTCTTTGTCCTTCATCACCTGCAGGAGCTTCTTCTGCAGCATCTTCAGCTGCTTCTGCTCCCCCCGGTGCTCCTCGAGCTGCAAACACACACAGTATATGTTAGAAATTGCATGTGTGTAACCCTCCTGTCCACAAGAGGCACTGTGTAGGGAAGCAGGTAGAACTTCCTCACAGGCTATAAATAGAGGCCTGGATGAGGACTTCCTCCTCTTTGTCCTCAAACACCAGGACTGAGTGTTTGCTAGCTGTTCGCCATGTGTCTTTGGATTTACCAATGTAAGTAGAATCCTCTTTGTAATTTTGATGTTTGCACTTGAGTAACCTCAATGGTATTAACACATTTGTTGTTCAATGTAGTAATGAATATAATTTAGTTCTAATTTGATTGAAGTATTATTTGAATGTACAAATGCTGTAATCAGTTTGTTTCACCTTTCTACTAGAACATTGGCAACAGCTACCATCCCACCAACATACCCTATAAAACAAAGAAGTTTAACCTCCTGTCTCCTGGAGTGGAGTGCACCAGCTGGGCGTAAAAAAGTAGGGCTTAACTCTAACGTCGGGCTTAGCTACGTCCGACGTAGTGATTCGAATTTACACCGAGTGCACCAAGCCTGACTAGTCTCGGGCGTAGCTGCGCCTGGTCTTAAGATGCGCGTCCACGTGAATACACGCAAAACAGTTTTTGTTAACAATCAACACCATTTTACCATTTTACAGACTCAGAGGACCGCAGAGAAGAGGGAATTCCCACACCCACAGCGTCAGCGATGACTCAAGGGGAATCCCAAATTGCCACACCCCGAAAGAGAAAGAGGGATTTGTCAGAGCTACAGCGGGAACTGACGGAGAAAGAAATCGTTCGTGTGGAGGTGGAGACCGTCAAATTGAGAGTGGAACACGAACAAATTGAGCTGGAGAAGGAGAAATTGAGACTCTTCTTAATGCCCTTTCATTGTTAAACCTGTAAACAAGACGCCCTGCCATCGTTAATATCCTTCTTGCCCGTTTTACGTTACTATGGATACTAGTCTGTCTTTCCGATTTACGCCTGCTCCATACTAGGCGTAAAAGTTACACCAAGGCGCAACGCATACAGGGCTTAAGTCTAAGTGGTGCACTAGTCATAACTTTAGTTTGGTCTTAACCTTCGGTTCTACGTCGGACGTAGAGTTACGCCCAGCTTACGCCCAGCTGGTGCACTCCACTCCTGGTGGTTTGTGGCTCCAGTTTGAACATTCATCTCCAACAAATGTGGAGCCCAACGTGGGGTTCCACATTTGTTGATAAAATCGACAAAATGAAACCACCCTCTAAGAACAGAGGTCTCATTTTGTCGATGAGGGACTTTGCTTCTTATCGACATAGAAACATTTTTGGACGGATTCAAGGACCTCCTCGTTTCCATCGCAATGATCTTTGACATGTTGTTGAACTGCAAAGGTGCACGGGCTGCAGGTTGTTCCAAATGGAAGAACTTGCCATTCATACACACTGGGTTCCTGTTCGAGCTGCATCCCTCTCCAAATGAAGCGCAACATGTAAGATCACAGTTATGTTCTTCTGCAGCATCTCACGGTTGCTATGACGCTCCTCTACCAGCAGGACCATACCCTCGAGGAGCATTGTGTTGTGTGTTTTCTCTCTGATGTGAGTTATTATGGGATGCTCTCACCAGCTCAGCGTGCTTCTTGATGATGGCCTCCAGCTTCTGCTCAGGAGTGTTCAGTTTGTTCAGACTCTGCATCAGCAGCATGGCTTCCTTCCCTGGAGAACAGGAGAGGACTCTTTAAAGTAGAGACACTACATACTGATATACACCTGAACATCAGCAGGAGAGGACTCTTTAAAGTAGAGACACTACATACTGATATACACCTGAACATCAGCAGGAGAGGACTCTTTAAAGTAGAGACACTACATACTGATATACACCTGAACATCAGCAGGAGAGGACTCTTTAAAGTAGAGAGAATACATACTGATATACACCTGAACATCAGCAGGATGGGACTCTTTAAAGTAGAGACACTACATACTGATATACACCTGAACATCAGCAGGAGAGGACTCTTTAAAGTAGAGACACTACATACTGATATACACCTGAACATCAGCAGGAGATAACTCTTTAAAGTAGAGACACTACATACTGATATACACCTGAACATCAGCAGGAGAGGACTCTTTAAAGTAGAGACACTACATACTGATATACACCTGAACATCAGCAGGAGAGGACTCTTTAAAGTAGAGACACTACATACTGATATACACCTGAACATCAGCAGGAGAGGACTCTTTAAAGTAGAGACACTACATACTGATATACACCTGAACATCATCAGGAGAGGACTCTTTAAAGTAGAGACACTACCTACTGATATACACCTGAACATCAGCAGGAGAGGACTCTTTAAAGTAGAGACACTACATACTGATATACACCTGAACATCAGCAGGAGAGGACTCTTTAAAGTAGAGACACTACATACTGATATACACCTGAACAGCAGCAGGAGAGGACTCTTTAAAGTAGAGACACTACATACTGATATACACCTGAACATCAGCAGGAGAGGACTCTTTAAAGTAGAGACACTACATACTGATATACACCTGAACATCAGCAGGAGAGGACTCTTTAAAGTAGAGACACTACATACTGATATACACCTGAACATCAGCAGGAGAGGACTCTTTAAAGTAGAGACACTACATACTGATATACACCTGAACATCAGCAGGAGAGAACTCTTTAAAGTAGAGACACTACATACTGATATACACCTGAACATCAGCAGGAGAGGACTCTTTAAAGTAGAGACACTACATACTGATATACACCTGAACATCAGCAGGAGAGGACTCTTTAAAGTAGAGACACTACATACTGATATACACCTGAACATCAGCAGGAGAGGACTCTTTAAAGTAGAGACACTACATACTGATATACACCTGAACATCATCAGGAGAGGACTCTTTAAAGTAGAGACACTACCTACTGATATACACCTGAACATCAGCAGGAGAGGACTCTTTAAAGTAGAGACACTACATACTGATATACACCTGAACATCAGCAGGAGAGGACTCTTTAAAGTAGAGACACTACATACTGATATACACCTGAACAGCAGCAGGAGAGGACTCTTTAAAGTAGAGACACTACATACTGATATACACCTGAACATCAGCAGGAGAGGACTCTTTAAAGTAGAGACACTACATACTGATATACACCTGAACATCAGCAGGAGAGGACTCTTTAAAGTAGAGACACTACATACTGATATACACCTGAACATCAGCAGGAGAGGACTCTTTAAAGTAGAGACACTACATACTGATATACACCTGAACATCATCAGGAGAGGACTCTTTAAAGTAGAGACACTACATACTGATATACACCTGAACATCAGCAGGAGAGGACTCTTTAAAGTAGAGACACTACATACTGATATACACCTGAACATCAGCAGGAGAGGACTCTTTAAAGTAGAGACACTACATACTGATATACACCTGAACAGCAGCAGGAGAGGACTCTTTAAAGTAGAGACACTACATACTGATATACACCTGAACATCAGCAGGAGAGGACTCTTTAAAGTAGAGACACTACATACTGATATACACCTGAACATCAGCAGGAGAGGACTCTTTAAAGTAGAGACACTGTATACTGATATACACCTGAACATCAGCAGGAGAGGACTCTTTAAAGTAGAGACACTACATACTGATATACACCTGAACATCAGCAGGAGAGGACTCTTTAAAGTAGAGACACTGTATACTGATATACACCTGAACATCAGCAGGAGAGGACTCTTTAAAGTAGAGACACTACATACTGATATACACCTGAACATCAGCAGGAGAGGACTCTTTAAAGTAGAGACACTACATACTGATATACACCTGAACATCAGCAGGAGAGGACTCTTTAAAGTAGAGACACTACATACTGATAATCACCTGAACATCAGCAGGAGAGGACTCTTTAAAGTAGAGACACTACATACTGATATACACCTGAACATCAGCAGGAGAGGACTCTTTAAAGTAGAGACACTACATACTGATATACACCTGAACATCAGCAGGAGAGGACTCTTTAAAGTAGAGACACTGTATACTGATATACACCTGAACATCAGCAGGAGAGGACTCTTTAAAGTAGAGACACTACATACTGATATCCACCTGAACATCAGCAGGAGAGGACTCTTTAAAGTAGAGACACTACATACTGATATACACTTGAACATCAGCAGGAGAGGACTCTTTAAAGTAGAGACACTACATACTGATATACACCTGAACATCAGCAGGAGAGGACTCTTTAAAGTAGAGACACTACATACTGATATACACCTGAACATCAGCAGGAGAGGACTCTTTAAAGTAGAGACACTACACACTGATATACACCTGAACATCAGCAGGAGAGGACTCTTTAAAGTAGAGACACTACATACTGATATACACCTGAACATCAGCAGGAGAGGACTCTTTAAAGTAGAGACACTACATACTGATATACACCTGGACATCAGCAGGAGAGGACTCTTTAAAGTAGAGACGCTACATACTGATATACACCTGAACATCAGCAGAAGAGGACTCTTTAAAGTAGAGACACTGTATACTGATATACACCTGAACATCAGCAGGAGAGGACTCTTTAAAGTAGAGACACTGTATACTGATATACACCTGAACATCAGCAGGAGAGGACTCTTTAAAGTAGAGACACTACATACTGATATACACCTGAACATCAGCAGGAGAGGACTCTTTAAAGTAGAGACACTACATACTGATATAAACCTGAACATCAGCAGGAGAGGACTCTTTAAAGTAGAGACACTACATACTGATATACACCTGAACATCAGCAGGAGAGGACTCTTTAAAGTAGAGACACTACATACTGATATACACCTGGACATCAGCAGGAGAGGACTCTTTAAAGTAGAGACACTACATACTGATATACACCTGAACATCAGCAGGAGAGGACTCTTTAAAGTAGAGACACTACATACTGATATACACCTGAGCATCAGCAGGAGAGGACTCTTTAAAGTAGAGACACTACATACTGAAATACACCTGAACATCAGCAGGAGAGGACTCTTTAAAGTAGAGACACTACATACTGATATACACCTGAGCATCAGCAGGAGAGGACTCTTTAAAGTAGAGACACTACATACTGATATACACTGAACATCAGCAGAAGAGGACTCTTTAAAGTAGAGACACTGTATACTGATATACACCTGAACATCAGCAGGAGAGGACTCTTTAAAGTAGATACACTACATACTGATATACACCTGAACATCAGCAGGAGAGGACTCTTTAAAGTAGAGACACACTACAAACTGATATAAACCTGAACATCAGCAGGAGAGGACTCTTTAAAGTAGAGACACTACATACTGATATACACCTGAACATCAGCAGGAGAGGACTCTTTAAAGTAGAGACACTACATACTGATATACACTGAACATCAGCAGAAGAGGACTCTTTAAAGTAGAGACACTGTATACTGATATACACCTGAACATCAGCAGGAGAGGACTCTTTAAAGTAGAGACACTACATACTGATATAAACCTGAACATCAGCAGGAGAGGACTCTTTAAAGTAGAGACACTACATACTGATATACACCTGAACATCAGCAGGAGAGGACTCTTTAAAGTAGAGACACTACATACTGATATACACTGAACATCAGCAGAAGAGGACTCTTTAAAGTAGAGACACTACATACTGATATACACTGAACATCAGCAGGAGAGGACTCTTTAAAGTAGAGACACTGTATACTGATATACACCTGAACATCAGCAGGAGAGGACTCTTTAAAGTAGAGACACTACATACTGATATACACCTGAACATCAGCAGGAGAGGACTCTTTAAAGTAGAGACACTACATACTGATATACACCTGAACATCAGCAGGAGAGGACTCTTTAAAGTAGAGACACTACATACTGATATACACCTGAACATCAGCAGGAGAGGACTCTTTAAAGTAGAGACACCTGATCTAACAGGGTTTCTCACCGAGGTTTTTCAGCATCTTTTTCTCCAGTTTCTGTTCTTTTCGGGACCCGGGGGTCTCTTTTGTGGGCGGGACCTCCTCTCCCTCCTCCTGGTTTTGGTCAGGGGGCGACTCCTCCTCCTGGTAGGTGCTGATTATGTCCTCAAGCTGCTGAGCCAGGTCCTCCGTCAGGTCCAGGTCCGGACACCCAGGGGCGAGACAAGCCTCCATTACTGTAAACTGGGAGAGAGAGATCAGATGCGCTTCAGAGGGTGCTGAATAGAATATAACTTTATTGTCATCATACAAAGAACAACGATATTTATTTTGCAACTCTCACTGCAGTCAAAACATGTAATGCTTCCCACCTTTCACTCATCAAAAGAAGCCACTTTAAGTTTCTTAATTAAGAGTTGATGTAAGGAAAAAAGTAAGAACAAATAAATGTATTATTAAAAAGGTGAAAATAAATACAAATTAATAGAAATATTATTCATATCAAAGGGATATAAAACATTCAATTAAATAACATTGTAAAATCTTAAAACAGATTAAATTTTTCGAAGCATTTATGGCATTTTAAATAATTGTTAATCACCCTCAGCAGTTACAACCATTGTATAATTTAGTCATGCACACTTAAAACAGCTTTAAATATATGTCTTCTCTTTCGAAGGAGCACCACTACATGCGTTCCTGTAGCTGCTACTGACATAAAGCACTGTTTCGGCCCAAATAAAGTCTAATATTCAACGACGTATTTCAATTATTGACTAAAAAAGTGATTAAATGTGTGTTTAAAGCCCCTTTAATGGTGTCTGAGTGGCTGTTCCTGTTTACGTGCACTCTCCCTCTGTGAACACATGGCACCTGTTCACACCAACGGCTATTTTAGGAACTTCTTAATATGGGTAAGTTATTTATTTATTTCCAATACACACTTATACACGGCAATGTCACTGTGTGCATGTACAGAAAGCTGATTAATACACAAGTGACCTCTAGTGTACTCAATATTTGATTAAAGTCGGCATATGCAAAATAAATTAAATCAGGAATTAATGACTGTAGGAGAAAGAGGAACATATTGGTGCTAAATTGGTGAATTTACATAAATATGAACCCGTAAAATGTAGTTTTTCTATCCAATCTGTTAACAAATGACCCATTTTCAACATTGCTTCGAAAATACATCAACTCCAAACACATGTTAGTACTTTTAACGATTACAAATAGGTTTAAAAAACACGTCAAACACAGATTTAATGTAATTTTGTAAGGATTTTCACAGTAAAAGTCCCTAATGAAGAAGCACAGGGTCTTACCACGAGTGAGGGTCGGGGTGAAAAAGAGAGTCGAGGGTCTGAAGACTCGCTGCCTCCAAAGAGACAACAGCTGTGATAAGAACATCCCAAAATAACCCAGAGAGAGGAGGAGAGAGGGGGGAGGGGGAGGGGGGGGGGGACACTAACACACAAACTGCAGGGCCCATTGTAATCCAACCAGAGGTGGGAAGTCAAATACTTTGGTACTTAAGTACATGTTTCTGGTATCAGTACTTTACTCCACTACTTAGGACTTTTTACTTTCTACTTCTTACATGTTGAACACAAATACCTGTACTTTCTACTTCTTACATGTTGAACTCAAATACCTGTACTTTCTACTTCTTACATGTTGAACTCAAATACCTGTACTTTCTACTTCTTACATGTTGAACTCAAATACCTGTACTTTCTACTTCTTACATGTTGAACTCAAATACCTGTACTTTCTACTTTTTACATGTTGAACTCAAATACCTGTACTTTCTACTTCTTACATGTTGAACTCAAATACCTGTACTTTCTACTTCTTACATGTTGAACACAAATACCTGTACTTTCTACTTCTACATGTTGAACACAAATACCTGTACTTTCTACTTCCTACATGTTGAACTCAAATACCTGTACTTTCTACTTCTTACATGTTGAACACAAATACCTGTACTTTCTACTTCTTACATGTTGAACTCAAATACCTGTACTTTCTACTTCTTACATGTTGAACTCAAATACCTGTACTTTTCTACTTCTTACATGTTGAACACAAATACCTGTACTTTCTACTTCTTACATGTTGAACACAAATACCTGTACTTTCTACTTCCTACATGTTGAACCCAAATACCTGTACTTTCTACTTCTTACATGTTGAACACAAATACCTGTACTTTCTACTTCTCACATGTTGAACCCAAATACCTGTACTTTCTACTTCTTACATGTTGAACACAAATACCTGTACTTTCTACTTCTTACATGTTGAACTCAAATACCTGTACTTTCTACTTCTTACATGTTGAACACAAATACCTGTACTTTCTACTTCTTACATGTTGAACCCAAATACCTGTACTTTCTACTTCTTACATGTTGAACTCAAATACCTGTACTTTCTACTTCTTACATGTTGAACTCAAATACCTGTACTTTCTACTTCTTACATGTTGAACACAAATACCTGTACTTTCTACTTCTTACATGTTGAACACAAATACCTGTACTTTCTACTTCTTACATGTTGAACACAAATACCTGTACTTTCTACTTCTTACATGTTGAACACAAATACCGGTACTTTCTACTTCTTACATGTTGAACCCAAATACCTGTACTTTCTACTTCTTACATGTTGAACACAAATACCGGTACTTTCTACTTCTTACATGTTGAACTCAAATACCTGTACTTTCTACTTCTTACATGTTGAACTCAAATACCTGTACTTTCTACTTCTCACATGTTGAACCCAAATACCTGTACTTTCTACTTCTTACATTTTGAACTCAAATACCTGTACTTTCTACTTCTCTCATTTCCCAAACAGCTGGTTCCTTTAGTCTGAATGTGTGTTTGATGCGTGATCATTATTCTTTAGAGTCATTGCGTGCCTATTGATTTGAACACGATCCGTGTATCCATCATTTCCTGGTCTTCTCTAAAGAAGAGGGACCAATGGAAACGTTGTCATGTTGCCGTTGTTCAGCATGGAAACATTCATTAGCTAACAATTACATTATTGTTCTATTAATATAAAGGGAGGTCAGGTACTCTTTAAAACAGCTGCTAGTTATGGGTACTTTTTACTGAAGTACACTTCAAAATCTCTTTACTTTTACTTGAGTAAAGAAGTTTAGTCAGTACTTCTACTTTCACCAGAGTATCTTTAAACACAAGTATCTGTACTTCTACTTGAGTGAAGGATGTGTGTACTCTTACCATCTCTGAATCTAAGAAGCGCTGAGTCATGGAAAGAGCTTCCTGCAGGGTGTGAACATACTTAAATAATAGATGTCATCATGAAGACCCCCCTCTCTGAAAGGTTATGGTTAAATATGCTATTGATGCTAATGCTAACTGCTGGTTGGCTTAGGAGAGATCCAGAGACTGGAACAGAGTTTAAAATGTACGGATATTTTTGTGAAAATAATTTGCAATATTTTGTAATAAAAGTCGGAACGTTTGAAAAGAAAATCTGAATATTTAGAGTTTTATTTTTGGGAGAAATACATGAAAATATTTTGACAAAAGACAAGTTAAATGTAGAAATAATAAGTTTGAATATCCTAATACTTATTTATTATTTTATTACTTTCCCTTCATGTTTTTGGTTTTATTTTAACAGAAACACAAGTTATTTGTGCACTTTTTTTTCTGTCTTCAGCTATTTTTTGTTGTTGAGAAAAACGTGTTTTTAGCCACAATCTGAAACAGTTTTTGGGTTACGGACCGTCTACACTACAGGCGTCAAAAAATGCTTTCAACGCTTCGCCCATTCATATAAATGGGGTGACGTAGGATATTTTCAAACTTTGCCGAACTGCATTGTGGGTAGCATGGCAAGGCATTGCAAGCATCGCGAGCGTCTATCGGCGTCAAAAGTTGAACAATGTTCAACTTTTGAGGCTCGATGCTTGCTCGAAGCTGGCGTCAGCCAATCAAATCCCGTTTATGCAAATCTAGTACAAGCTAGCCAATCAAACCGCGTGTATGCTGGGAGAGACTACGCAGGTCATTTCCTCATATTCAAAAAAATGGAGGGAAAATTCATTATAGCGGTATTGAATCACCCGGTGCTGTATGATCAGTCTCTGTTCATCTACCGGGATACAAACCGGAGGAGCGAGGCATGGAGGGAGGTGGCAGAGACAGTGGGTGAAACTGGTAGGTTTTCGCCTGTTTGGGGATTTTATATCCAGTTTACTTCGTTTTAACATTGCTATTGCTTTGTATGTCGGGGGCGGGAGATTCATGTGATTGGTTGTCGGTCGCGTTGCTCGCAAAAAATCGCCAAGCCTCAGACACGCCCAGCTTCAAGCTTTTTCGACGCCTGTAGTGTAGACGGGCCGTTGGTATGGAGTCAGATTTGGGTCAATATTCTCGCGCGTAAAACAAGCTACTCACGAGCGGAAAATGTGCTTTTACACGCGCATAAAATGACCCTCGCGCGCAGATTAAACCCCCGCGAGCGGCTCTGCGGGAGTGTCAGCCTCGCGGAGTCTGTCTAGGCGCGCGTGAAAAGTTTCTGGCACTTTGGGGCGGAGCCACTGGACTTTGATTGACAGCTGCCAGGAAACCCGGGGTTGCCAGGTTTGATAAATGCCTGAACTGCCAAGAGCCGAGCAGTGACGGCAGCAAAATCAGTTGGACGAGATTGAATGGTAAAGTTGTCCATAAAAAACTATTATATTCGTAAAGTGTACAGCTAATATATATATATATATATATATATATATGATTCTGTTTTCTTCAAGGTTGTGTCTTCCTGGTCGAATGTACTTATTGTAAGTCGCTTTGGATAAAAGCGTCAGCTAAATGCAATGTAATGTAATGTAATATACATTAATTTGATATAAAACAATATATTTTTCAGTGGGCTGTGTCCGTCGAAAACTGCTAGCTACTGTCTGCTGTACGCACCTAGATTTTGCTGTCGTCACTGCTCGGCTCTTGGTAGTTCAGGCATTTATCAAACCTGGCAACCCTGTCAAAGCTGTCAATCAAAGTCCAGTGGCTCCGCCCCAAAGTGCCAGAAACTTTTCACGCGTGCGTAGACAGACTCCGCGAGGCTGACACTCCCGCGAGCAAGCAAGAGGGCTGTCTCTCTCGGGGGTTTAATCTGCGCGCGGGGGTCATTTTATGCGCGTGTAAAAGCACATTTTCCGCTCGTGAGTAGCTTGTTTTACGCGCTAGAATATTGACCCAAATCTGACTCCATAGTTGGTCTCTCTCTGTCTTGTTGGGGATTTTCCACCAGAGGAGGAACTGCTCCGAGAGAAAAGTGCTGGGTTTCATGGGAATGGGTTTAAAGGAGGAAACATGAATAATAAGTTAAACCGAAACTAAATAATCTGCGACACACATCCTCGGGTTCGAGGTATATTCGTTTTAACCCTCCTGTTGTCTTCGGGTCAAATCTGACCGATTCACTACTTTCATCATAACTTTTTTCTTTTACATTCAATTGCATGAAGGCTTCATGATATCCTTCACAGTATACATTTGAACATGTACAATGGCTGATCACCACTTTCATTGAACTTTGGATGAGTTAGTCAACTTTGTAACAACCATGGTGTTCCCGGGTGACCGCCATAAAGAAAAGGAATTAGTAACCATCTGGATCAGATAACACACACACACACACACACACACACACACACACACACACACACACACACACACACACACACACACACCACACACACACACACATACTCTAGATGTGTGTCCCCCCCTTATGTGCCCAATCCCCCCATGTGAATCCCACCTGGCACACACACACACACACACACACAGAACAATGATACATTTCCCGCTCTTCTGTGCCCATCCCCCCACATGGATCACACCTGGCACACCCAATACATGTTCAGTGTCTGTTCTTTGTATATTTACTGCAGTTCTTCATGTATACCAGTATTCTGATGCAATATTTACAGTTTGAAAGGGTGTTAAATGTAATGTGGTGATGATTAATGGTTTTTGTGTTAATGTAATAGCAGTTAAAACAGGACCGGTCAAATTTGACCGCGAACACCAAAGTAAGAGAGAGGGGAGGGGGGGGGGGGGGGGGGGGGGGGGGAACGAAGACAATAGGAGGGTTAAACTATTTCAATCTTAACTCTCAAACTCTAGTTTTTATTTATTTCATTTAAGTATTGCCTCTTCTGCACAATCTGTACACAAGCTACCTCACATCCGCTTCCATAACAATACCGATGTTATTATTATTATTTTAAGTACTTTGCAACTGCACATAGTTTTTTGGTCTATCCAGATTTCATGTAAATAATGTTTCTATATCTTAACGTTAAATAGTTTCCATTGTGTTTTGGTTGTTTTTCTTTCTTCTATAACTGTGTTTATGTATGCACCATGTGCACCAAGACACATCCTGAAGAAGTGAAACAGAAGCTCATGTTTCTCTTTAAATACGACCAAAAACACGAAGAGAACATTTGCTTCTTTCACACCAGAAAAAGAGCTGAAAACAGAAAATACGTTTAAAAATAATCTCACGTTTTACCCTAAAAATATGCTTTCAAAAAAGAGCATAGAAGTAAAAAAGAAGCTTGTGTTTCTCACAAAATGCAGCTAAAAAACACCGGGAATAAAGTGAACGAGAAGTTAATGTATCGCACAAAAAGAACAGCTGACACACAAAGAAAGACGGGAAAAAGAAGCGACCAAAAGATTGAAAAAGAACTTCGTTGACACCCAAAGAAATGGCTAAAAACGGAATATAGGTCAAAGAAATAAGCTAATGTTTGACCCCAAACATTAGCTTTTAAAAAAGGACTTAGATTTAAGAAAATAAACTTGTGTTTCTCACAAAATACAAATAAAAAACACCGGGAATAAAGTGAACGAGAAGTTAAAGGTGGGGTCGGTCATTTTGGAGAAACCAGCTCGAGTGCGCTAGAATTTGAAAATACACAGCCGGTGTTGTGCCGTAGATTGAAGCCTTGCCGTAGATTGAAGCCTTGCCGTAGATTGAAGCCTTGCCGTAGATTGAAGCCCTGTTCGCGGGGACGCGCAAACGTGACGTCATCGTCTGTATTGAGCGTTCGTCTAGTTTAATAAGCTTTTCTCTCTTTTGAATGATATATCAGATTAAACAGCAAACGGATGAATAAATAATGTGCATACAATTGCGAGGAGGCTCGTTTTAAGGACACTTTTCAGATAGTCACAATCTTCGTATTGGAACAAACTTACGTTTTTGAGTGCAGTCCCACTCTGCTATGTTCCTCCTTCCTACAGAACAGACAATGACAGGATAATATGTGATTTGTCCATAGTCCTATTTCTTAAAACCTTCTCTGTTGTTTAAGTGTCTGATAAGCACGAATAGTAAGCAATGATATAACAGTAATGATATCACATGATCATGACAGACACTGTGTTATTTTCAATCAAGCCTAAAAGATAATGTGTTCAAACTGGCTTCACTCACTTGAATTGCTCCTTTGAATATCATTATATATCCCTACTCAACACATGTTTGTATTATAATGCCACTCATATTTTTTTTTAATTGTATTTTAAGGTGACATTGAATGCTTTGAAAGGTGCCCTAAAATAAAGTGTATTATTGGTGTCAATAGGGAAGATCTGCACTGTTCTCTACATAACATGTTCAGAGCAGGTATTTCTCCTGCCGGATTTGGAACCCCTCCTATATCTTTGTCCAGGACAGTCACAACTTCACCAAAATCACACTGGTGCTTGCTGTTCCCCTCTAGTTTGTGCTCACACAAGCATTTCACTCTGGGCCCTGCAGGTGAAAAAATAAAGAGGGGCTTCAAAATCCGGCAGATCAGGTGTTGGTGCTGCCGGATTTGGAACCCCTCTTTAGTTTTTCACCTGCAGGGCCCAGAGTGAAATGCTTTGGTGAGCACAAACTAGAGGGGAACAGCAAGCACCAGTGTGATTTTGGTGAAGTTGTGACTGTCCTGGACAAAGTTGTAGGGGGGGGGGGGTTGAAATATCTGCTCTGCTGAACATGTTATAGAGAACAGTGCAGATCTAAAATAAGGAACATTAATTGTGTGATAGAGGCACAGATATAAGATCAATAATACACTTTATTTTAGGGCACCTTTCAAAGCATTCAATGTCACCTTAAAATACAATAACAAATAAAATATGAGTGGCATTACAATAGAAACATGTGTTGAGTAGGAAACCACAGAGGAAAATCACATTCAAAGGAGCAATTAAAGCGAGTGAAGCCAGTTTGAACACATTATCTTTTAGGCTTGCTTGAAAATAACACAGTGTCTGACAGTTATGTCATTAATGTCATATCATTGCTTACTATTCGTGGTTTTCAGACACTTAAACAACAGAGAAGGAGGAACATAGCAGAGTGGGACTGCACTCAAAAACGGAAGTTTGTTCCAGTACGAAGATTGTGACTTCTGAAAAGTGTCCTTAAAACGAGCCTCCTCGCAATTGTATGCACATTATTTATTCAGCCGTTTGCTGTTTAATCTGATGGGAAATATATCATTCAAAAGAGAGAAAAGCTTATTAAACTAGACGAACGCTCAATACAGACAATGACGTCACGTTTGCGCGTCCCCGCGAACAGGGCTTCAATCTACGGCAAGGCTTCAATCTACGGCACAACACCGGAACAAATCTGCCCCTTCCTTCAGACTTCCTCTCAGAGCCCCTCCTCCAACACACACGAACGCGCACATGACCAATGAGGGCACGAGATAAGTCTGTGCCAAGCCCCCAGGAAGTGCGCCGGACTCAGAGGAAAATATTCGTGCTGGCCAAACGGCGGTACTACACTTCCGTTTGGTTGCCAGGCCCGGAAACACTTTTTCCCATTGACTTACATGGGGAAAGAGTGGTCTGTAACTCGTTGGATAATTTTTTTTAAACTAAATAAACTACCCAGTATGAACACTTGTATAGCCCTTATTAAAAACATTCGTTCCTCAAGTTGTAAAAATGTGCTAATAACGTTATTCTGAGAGTTATTTCCCTCTGCATTATGAACGCGCATCTAACCCACGGTACCGCGCCACCCGGCACGTTCATGTTACGTGTCCCCGACCAATCAGAGCACACTGTGCTCACAGGGAGGGTGGGGGCTGGAGCTATTGGAGCTATTGGAGCTACAACGAGCCGTTAAAGGCAGAGAGTGAAATTCAGTGAATACACGTAGTTTACAGAGATGCTGTATGAGGAACCAATGTGAGTTGCGTTTATCTTTACCCATGGATGCACAATAAGAACGGATCCATATCGTCTTACTGCCATCCCACGGAGCTGTAATAATGGATATATTGCACATGTTTGCTGTAATTCATTATCATACTACATGGGCTGTATGATTACATCTTGTACCGTAAATGTTGTAATAAATAAAGTTAATATTACCGACATTATTAACGTCCCTGTAGCTTCGTATTGCACTAAGAAGCTTATTGCACTGTATATAAATATATATATATACAGTGCAATAATTATTTCATGCTAAATGAAGCTCTGTTGGATATCACTAGATCCTGTTACAGCGTAATATAAGTACATAACGATTGATGTGTACATTAGCATCATTACTAGCTAGCTGCTAACTGCCGCCTCGTTCATATCAAATCCATGATAACAACAACGATTACCATGCTGTCATGAACGCGCGGTGCTGTTACGTGTACGCAAATTGACGTGCTTGATGTGAACGAGCATTTTGGTTAAAGTTGCGCATGCTCTATGAGTGCACATACGGGTACTTCTCAGGCATGCTGGGTAATCTGTGACGTTTCACTCTCTCAAAAGTTGAGCCATTTTATCATCATGCGCTAATGAGCAGCTCTCATAGGAATGAACGAGGCCCCGCCTCCCACGCTGTATCCAGTTCTTATTATACATCCATGGTCTGTGCCCCGATGGCAGGCTGACAGGCAGGTAGGCCATCCAGTTACTTTAGCCGGCTCAGATGATTGGTCGTGCTTTCTACAGCGCCACGGCTTCCACTGATGATGTTTTTATGGATTTATTGTCAAAGCACTTCAGATATTCATTGCTATCGGGATGTTAAGAGCATTCCATGGAATATAACAAGTGTATCTCGAGCTGGTTTCTCAAACTTACCCCACCTTTAATGTATCGCACAAAAAGAACAGCTGACACAGAAAGAAAGACGGGGAAAAGAGACACTGAAATATATTTGAAAACGTAGGAAAAAAGTGAAAAAGAAGCTCCTTTTTCCAACAACTTTGCTGAAATCACTGAGAAAGAATGTAGCCTAGTGTTAGCTCGTTACGAAACGCTGAATAACGAGTTAAAGAAAAACAAAATGAACTGCGACACAAATCCTGGAGTTTGAAGCATATTGTCTTTAAATAACCCTGGATGTAAAAGTGGAGCACCAATCAGAGAAACCACAGTTTGGCAACTGAGGATTTATTTTTCTATCCCAAAAGATGTGATGAGGTAAAAATGATGATTCTTCCTCTGTGGGTTTACAGGGACGTTCATAGACATGAGGCACAAAGCAGTTCATTAAATATGAGTTCACAATAAAAACAATGTGAGTACGTACGTCGGCCAGAGCGCGTCACCGTCTGCACGAGCGCGTCGCCGTCTGCACCGTTAAGTCACCACAAAGAAAATACAAGAAATCAAAGATACATGTTCTGAAAGTAAAGCAGGGCACCTTTTTAAATATATTATGTAAACATGAGAGAACAAAGTGTTTTTTTAAAGATTAAATCTCATCTGCAGACTCCTACGGAGGCCGACAGGTGCAAACAACGACCTGAAACTCTAGGAGAGATGCAGATATAAAAACACATGAAGAAATATCTTCAGCAACTTCACAACACATGCAGCGTTTAGAGAACATCCAGCAGCTTGAGGAGACATGCTGGGAGACCAGGGGACACTAAAGAGTGACGCACACAGCTGAGAGACCAGGGGACACTAAAGAGTGACGCACACAGCTGAGAGACCAGGGGACACTAAAGAGTGACGCACACAGCTGAGAGACCAGGGGACACTAAAGAGTGACGCACACAGCTGGGAGACCAGGGGACACTAAAGAGTGACGCACACAGCTGGGAGACCAGGGGACACTAAAGAGTGACGCAGACAGCTGGGAGACCCGGGGACACTAAAGAGTGACGCACACAGCTGGAGACCAGGGGACACTAAAGAGTGACGCACACAGCTGAGAGACCAGGGGACACTAAAGAGTGACGCACACAGCTGGGAGACCAGGGGACACTAAAGAGTGACGCACACAGCTGGGAGACCAGGGGACACTAAAGAGTGACGCAGACAGCTGGGAGACCCGGGGACACTAAAGAGTGACGGACACAGCTGGGAGACCAGGGGACACTAAAGAGTGACGCACACAGCTGGAGACCAGGGGACACTAAAGAGTGACGCACACAGCTGAGAGACCAGGGGACACTAAAGAGTGACGCACACAGCTGGAGACCAGGGGACACTAAACAGTGACGCACACAGCTGGGAGACCAGGGGACACTAAAGAGTGACGCACACAGCTGGAGACCAGGGGACCTAGATAACAACCTGTCCTTCACTGCAAACATCGCTGCTACAACCCGTTGCTGCAGATACACGCTTTACAACATCAGGAAGATACGTCCCCAGCTGACTCAGAAAGCGACTCAGGTTCTGGTCCAGGCTCTCGTCATCTCACGCCTAGACTACTGCAACTCCCTCCTGGCTGGTCTACCTGCATGTGCCATCCGACCTCTGCAGCTCACCCAGAATGCAGCGGCTCGTCTGGTCTTCAACCTTCCTAAATTCTCCCACACCACTCCGCTCCTCCGCTGCCTTCACTGGCTTCCGGTAACTGCTAGAATCCACTTCAAGACACTGGTACTTGCTTACCATGCTGCGAATGGATCTGGCCCTTCCTACATCCAGGACATGGTTTAAACCGTACACCCCAGCGCGTGCACTACGCTCTGCATCAGCCAAACGACTCGCTGCACCCTCGCTGCGAGGGGGACCCAAGTTCCCATCGGCGAAAACACGTGGGTTTGCTATCCTGGCTCCAAGATGGTGGAATGAGCTCCCCATTGACATCAGGACGGCAGATAGCTTGCACATCTTCCGGCGCAAACTGAAAACTCATCTCTTTCGACTCCACTTCGAGCGATAGAACTATTAACGAAGCACTTTTATACTAATAAAGGACTGGCTTACCTAAAGCCAGTTGAGTAGCACTTGAAATGTTTGGCTCTATGAAACCTGATGTACTTATATGATTCTGTTTTCTTCAAGGTTGTGTCTTCCTGGTCGAATGTACTTATTGTAAGTCGCTTTGGATAAAAGCGTCAGCTAAATGCGATGTAATGTAATGTAATGTAATGGGACACTAAAGAGTGACGCACACAGCTGGACACCAGGGGATTTTTTTTTGTCTCTCAGCTGTGTGTGTCACTCTTTAGTGTCCCCTTGTCTCCCAGCTGTGTGCGTCACTCTTTAGTGTCCCCTGGTCTCCAGCTGTGTGCGTCACTCTTTAGTGTCCCCTGGTCTCCCAGCTGTGTGCATCACTCTTTACCCCCTAATCCCACCAGGAGCGTCTGCGCTGCGGCTGCGGCGTTTTTAGCGATCGCGGCCACTCTAGTCAATGGGTGCTATTCCACCAGACACGCTGCGCCGCGGCTCGAAGCGTCCCAGAAGCTCCTCGCCGCAAGGAATTTCTAAAATATAGGATGAATCCTATTTTTGACGCGGCGCAGCGCGGCGCAGGCAGGAAGTGGAATGTTCATCCAACAACTGCGAGGCTGCACACACGACGCTCCGCTTCCGCAACGTTTTGAAACGCGCCTGGTGGGTTAGAACACAGGAGGAGGTCGCAGCGCGTCGCAGCGCGTCGCAGCGCGTCGCAGCGCGTCGCAGCGCGTCGCAGCGCGTCGCAGCGCGGCGCAGCCGCAGCGCAGACGCTCCTGGTGCGATTAGGGGGTTAGTGTCCCCTGGTCTCCGTTGTGTTTGAGCTTCTTGAGCGTTTGGTTCCTGCAGCTTTTAGTAAACGCTGCATGTCTCCTCAAGCTGCTGAATGTTCTCTAAACGCTGCATGTGTTGTGAAGTTGCTGAAGATGTTTCTTCATGTGGAACCTTTGGGTTTTTATATCTGGGTCATTGTAAAGTGTTTGCACCTGTGGGCCACCGTACATTTAACCTCTCAAAGAGATAAACATCCACATAAAAAGTTTCAACACTGCAAAAATACTTGAAATCATAGAAATACACCTTTTATGTACAGAGTAATGCATCTGGTGCCGGGTCAGCACTAACGTATTACAGTAAAGTGATTTCTGCAGTTAAATGCAAGACAACAGACACTGATCATCATAGCCCCTTGAATTTTTGTGCAACAAGTTTCACAAAATGAGAAAAAAACTGGAATGTTTCTAAAAAATTAACACAAATAAAAACTCCCTTATTTTCAGGATGAAAGCATGAAAGTGCATCGTCATGAAACGCTTCTGGTCTTGTGAGAGAAACGTAACCAAAGCAAAGACGTGGCTCAAACGGCTGCATAAGTACAGATATACCATATAAATAGTAGTCAAATATCTCAATAAGTGCTCACGTTCTAATATATAAATACATCTTACATCTTATCTATTTTTGTGCAATATTAAATTCCATGCATTTTTTTTACCAAGATAAAAACCACGACATTTAGAAAAATGCAACAAAGGAAACTTTTCTGTTTTTCCTTTTTTTTTTTAAGATTGTTTCACAATAAATGAAGCTGCAGCCGGATCGACGGCACGAGAAACAAAGAGCTTTCTTCCCATAATAAATAAATAAAAGATGAAAAGCAAAGTAAAGGCACAGACCCTCGCCGCCGCTTCCGGAGCACCAAACCGCACGAGAAAAGCGTCTACTTCAAATTTGGTCAGACTGTTTCATAATACACACATTTCCCCTTATATAAATAGTGTTCGGTTACTGCACTACTGCATCACACCTCGATATGATTACATTAAACAACAGTCTATTCTCAAAGTACACATACAGTCAAATATTCGTATGCATCTAAGAAGGAGTATAAGTATCGTACAGATCCATAAATATAATTTATGTGCAATTGTATGCAAACTACTATGTCAGACAAAGGCATATTAGCATAATATCTTTCCGTATTGCACCTGCACCCAGCAATGATTCTCCGGTTCTCCTTCGGCACCTTTTCAAGTTCTCCTTCTTCTGTTTCAATCTCCTCGTCAAACGGAGCGATGTGCAACACCAGAGGGCGTTTATAAAGATCCTCTGAGGGGGTTCAAGTTAAGAGTGAGATGAGTTTCTCAGTGAGGTTCCTCTGTGGTGATCTTCAGCGAGGCGATGGCGTTTAGGCAAGTTTGTACTTCCTGTTCTGGGTTTTTCCCCGGGTTATTTTCTCCTCCAGCGTCTTCCACTGCAGATTCGATGCCCAGGAACGACCCCTCGCTGCTGGGGGTCGTCGGGGCCGAGGAGAAGGGGGCGTCAGGGCTGGAGGAAGGTGGAGGTGTGGAGGTGGAGGGTAACATCTGGTGTCCTCCAATGGGAACCAATGGGAGAAGCGAGCGGGTTGAATGCTGGGAGTGAAGGGGAAGGTGGCTGAGGAGGTTTTTGGGGGGCGACAAGCTGCTCCTCTGATCCTGGAAACAAAAGACAGTCAGAGTTCCTTTATTAGGGTTGCGACAAAAGTGTTTTTGACACAGCATTTAGTAAAGCATATCCCAAATGTCTAAGTCTAGGGGTCTGGGGGGTCTAGCATCTCTGATGATAACTTGTTTATTTGCCAAAGGCCGAAACTTCCCACCAATATCAACCAAATCTAAACCCTATTAGGTGCCGAACCTCCCAAACCTATCATTTTCATTTCAAAGGCTATCGTAGTTCTGAATCTGTAAAGAAACAGTCCCAACAAAACGTGGAAGCGTCGCCTGTCCCAGATGTTCTGTCCCAAAACAAGGAAATAAACAAGGACATATTTGACTTGGGAATCTGCAATGTGTTACCTTTCCACCATTTTGGGGTAAAATGCTTAACCAGACTTTTGGTTTAGCTTCAGGCCGGGAGTCAAATTGGTGAGTTTCAACTTCTTTTCTTTGCCAAAGGCCAAAACTTCCCACCACTATCATCCAAATCTAAACCCTATTAGGTGCCGAACCTCCCAAACCTATCATTTTCATTTCAAAGGTTAGTGTAGTTCTGAATCTGTAAAGAAACAGTCCCAACAAAACATGGAAAGGTATTTCCAAGTCAGGGCTCGTTTAAAACACTCATTAAGTCTCCGCCCCAAAACAAGGAAATAAACAAGAACATATTTGACTTGGGAATCTGCAATGTGTTACCTTTCACCATTTTTGGGGAAATGCTTCTGGGACTTTAGGTGTAGCACCAACTTCCTTTTCCAAAACATTATCAATGGTTTCTTTGCCAGGGCCACACTTCCCACCAAAGATTGTCCAAATCTGACCCATATTTTCAGAGGTTTATCAATTCATGATCGATCATCTCCATTTCAAAGACTCTTCGTGGGTTTGAAATGGCACATCCCATATATCAAAGTCGGGATCAGCTTAAATCTCACTAAGGAAGGCTATGTGCCGAAACAATTAAAAACAAAAATATTGATCTTGACAATCTGCAATGTGGAACGGTTTCACATGTTTTGGGAATTTGCTCATTGGCGTTTCGGATAAGAAACGGGACCTGAAGTGTTGAGGTGCATCTCTCTACTCCAATCTCTACTCTACTTTCCTTTGTTTATGTTTGAGCATAGATTCCTAACCCTATAACTCGGGGTTGTAGAACTTCCTTACCGTCTCCATTTCAAAGTGTCCTTTCTCCATCTCCATCTTGATGGCCTGCGCTCGGCTCTTCTCCCCCTTGTATTGATGTTGATGTTGATGCGATCCTCTGCGTGGAGAAACCGCTCTGAGCACAACCCTCTGCCTCCCTCTGGCCGACGCCTCCCCGGGGGAGAGGGGCCTCTGAACGGGGGAGAAACTGGGAGAACTGGGCCTCAACGGAGAGGAATCCCAACGAGGGGAAGACCGTCCTCTCGGGGAAAGTTCCCTCATCGGGGACGGATATCGAAGACGAGATGGAGACGGTTCTCTGATCGGAGACTCCCATCCTGGAGACAGCAGACAGGAAGTGTACGGGTCGAACAGGAAGCTGGTTTGATCCGGAGAAAGCATCGTCAACGAGTCTTCGTCCGTAGACTTCGAGTATCCGTGGATGGTGGAGGTGACGGATAAAGACGTGACACCACACGATTGAGGACTCGTGCTCCTTGAACGCAGTTTCGGAGTCGAATCGCCGTCGTAATCCTCGTCCTCTTCGTCCTCTTCGTCGATCTCATCTTCGTCCATACCGTCCGAATCATCGGCGTCTGAGAACTGGTGTTTGGTGGTGACCGATGTCTTTGATTCGTCCACTTCAAAAGAGAGACAGCAGTTTAGTTTGAGCTGAAATGCTGTCTTTTTAATTTGTATTGTAGAATGCCTTGTCATTTATGCTGCAACACAAACATGTCCCAAACTGGGATCAATAAAGTACTTCCTATCTTATCTTCCTCGGTTGTAGGACTCATTCCTGCACTCACTGAAGCCATAACCACTAAACCATTAAATGAACATCAGATAAGTCTATATAAGTCGGTACGTCAAGATTGAAGGCTTTATTGTCATGTGCACATTAGCTACAGTGGAGATATGGCAATGAACAACGGAAGTCACAGACTCCTTCAACAGAGCAACATGAATATATAAAGGACATAGAACAAATAAAACTGATTAAATAGTGCAAGAAGAGTCAATTGAATATGATATACCGTGTTCCTGTATCTCCGTATCGTCCATCGTCACCGACACTCCCAGCTCAAGACATTTCTTCATGTGCGCCTTCGACTTCATATGTTTAGTCAGGTTTCCTGTAAAACAAAATCACTAAGGATGAGAAACAGATTTGATTTGAACACGTATTTGATGTAGCCAAAATAGTTGTCCTTTTATGAAAGAAAGCTGATCCGTTTTAAGAGAGTCCAAATTAGAAAGGTCGGCAAAAAATAATATAAATAAGTGGATAAAAAAGCTCAGATTTTGCACCGTAGTGCTTCCACTAGAACAACTAGTGTTTCTATATGCTAACTTGTTTTTGTGGAATTACTGTTTCTCTGACATGTACCTCCTTCCTAATTAAAATGAATAGATGTGTATCAGTTAGTTTCTAGATAAACAAACTGGATATAAATACTGTGTATTTCATATTTTGGTATGGGCTAAAAAAAGCAAAACCGTGATCCATGAAGTCAGTACAAATAAATATCATTTCTTTGTACAATAAAACCCAAAAAGAAATAACTTTTAAACGACAGAAAGTTCACAGAGTTCACCGGTCCTGCTCAGAACCATTCAGGATTTGGTTTCTAAATAATAGTTTTAGTTTAGATAAAGTTTCACAGTATTTCAGCTCATCATTTCAGTTATTCCACAGAAGAACACCTTCTGTTGAGATGCAATGAAGTTTGGAATGTTTTCGTATGGGTGGTTTTTTGAAAAGGCAGTTTCTTCTCAACATGTTGGTAAAGTCCTGAATGTCCTCTTCCAACATGAGAGTAAGATGATAACAAAGGTATCAACTGTAGCTGTGAACATGACAGGATGTGTGATTACCTAGAAGAGCATCAGGACTGCTTGAGGCAGATGATAGCTATGTGATTAACATGATGATTCAGCCTCTATGGAGAGAGACATCAAGCATGCTCATTTCTGACGTGGAGCTAATCTGAAGTAAACATTGAATACTGCTTTCTGTTCCTCCATCTTGTGACTGTGTAACTCCCTCTCTTGGATATCAGCATGTGAAGGACACTGTTCAGGAACTAGTTGATGCTCTGTATGTGATGACTCCTTCCATTCTGGAGAGGATCACAGACACATGGATCCAGAGATTCAAGCTCAAGCCGGAGACCAGGGAGATTTTTCTAACAGTGTGTGTGTACCTTTAGTCTTGAAGGCGAAGTTGCAGACCCTGCAGACGTACGGCCGGACGTCTGTGTGAGTTCGGATGTGTTTCTTCAACATGCTCGGCTTCTTGCAGCGGATCCCACACTCCTCGCAGATATATTTCCCCCGACCGCGACCTCGCACATACACATACTCCTCATTGGACTTATACCTGGAACACAGAAACAGTTTCAGACTTTAGTTCCACCTGGAGTAAATCCACCAGCTACCCTGCAGTATACAAAGTACTTCAAACTAGCTGCACCTTCACCAGCTCTGAGAACACTTTCATGATCAATCATTATAAAACATATCATATATATTATTCTGAAATGGACCAATCAAACAACGACTACTTTTACTGTCTCTACTTTCACTATATGTTGATGAGAATACTTTTATACTTTCACTTGAGGGACATTTTGAATACAGGACTTTTACTGTAACAGAGTATTCCTACACTCTGGTATTTCTACTTTTACTCAAGTACAAGATCTGAGTACTTCTACTTTTACTCTAGTACAAGACCTGAGTACTTCTACTTTTACTCAAGTACAAGACTTGAGTACTTCTACTTTTACTCAAGTACAAGACCTGAGTACTTCTACTTTTACTCAAGTACAAGACCTGAGTACTTCTACTTTTACTCAAGTACAAGATCTGAGTACTTTTACTCAAGTACAAGATCTGAGTACTTCTACTTTTACTCAAGTACAAGATCTGAGTACTTCTACTTTTACTCAAGTACAATATCTGAGTACTTTTACTTTAACTCAAGTACAAGATCTGAGTACTTTTACTCAAGTACAAGATCTGAGTACTTCTACTTTTACTCAAGTACAAGATCTGAGTACTTCTACATTTACTCAAGTACAAGATCTGAGTACTTCTACTTTTACTCAAATACAAGATCTGAGTACTTCTACTTTTACTCAAGTACAACATCTGAGTACTTCTACTTTTACTCAAGTACAAGATCTGAGTACTTCTACTTTTACTCAAGTACAACATCTGAGTACTTCTACTTTTACTCGAGTACAAGATCTGAGTACTTCTACTTTTACTCGAGTACAAGATCTGAGTACTTCTACTTTTACTCAAGTACAACATCTGAGTACTTCTACTTTTACTCAAGTACAAGATCTGAGTACTTCTACTTTTACTCAAGTACAAGATCTGAGTACTTCTACTTTTACTCGAGTACAAGATCTGAGTACTTCTACTTTTACTCAAGTACAAGATCTGAGTACTTCTACTTTTACTCGAGTACAAGATCTGAGTACTTCTACTTTTACTCAAGATCTGAGTACTTCTCCTTGCACTGTAGTACTATATCTGAGTACTCCCCCCCCCCCCCCCCCCCCCCCCCATCTGAGTACTTCCCCCTGTCCCTAAATAGCGCTGTGCTGTCAGCAGAGTGTTATGATAGCTGATATCTTCACTGACCCCCCCTCAAAGATCTTGATTCGAGTTGGCAGCGTCTGAACGGCCTCCCGCTCTTTCCACTCGTCTTTGGCAGATTTCACTCTGATTTCTTTCCCCTTCTTCCCGTAAGCGGCGTCGTTCTCTCGGGGCTCCGGTTTCCTCTGCAGCTGAATCGGATGAACAAACATTTTGTTAACATCCATTTTAAAGCGGACACCGTATCGACGGCGTAACACGATGCTGACAATATTGAATGTCAAACATGGCGCTACACGAAATGTTTGGCAAACATGGATAATGCTGAAGGGGGAAACTCTATAGGAAACCTCAATTAAATTAAACTACCTCATTTATGTACTCTCTGAAAGACTATGATTTTAGGGTCAATATTGCAGATTATATTCAAGTCGATTATGGTATAAAAGAAACTGTTTAAAATGTGTATCTCAGGTCCTCAAAGCCCATGTGGATGTGCATAAATGTCCAAAGATATTCTGCATTTTGTTTTGTTATGAATATAAGTAATAATTGCATCTCGAAAATTCAATAGTAATACATTGAAAAGTAACACTAATTACACAATGAGGGTTTTGGATGTAATATGTTTGTGTTTTTCAAAAATGTACCTGGTTTATTTGCAACTAATTGCAGCTATTGTCAGTATATCTCAATGTTAACAACCAATATCTAATGCAACACATTGCCGTAATGAATTAAAGCTCATATCTGTAGCTTAAGAGTTTGACAATTGTTGGGTAAAAAGCATTCTACATTTCAAATCCCTGAGGGACTACAGGTCTGAAAGAAGACTTGTATGCAAAATGGACCAGTGTGAAATAAAAAGGTATTTAGGATATCTCCTCACCTGCTCCACGGTTTGCCTCCACATGAGGAGCGACGACACCAACTTCCCTGCACCTGGTTGACCAATGGCTGCCTTGCTATAGATAACAGAGCCTCCTTTCTGTTTGGATCTCAGCAGAGCCAAGGCGGCGCTTGTGTTCAAATCCAAAGGGTTTGGGTTGTGGCTACTGACGCCCCCGAGGCGTAAACGGAGGAAACGGGGCGTCGCTGTGGCGAGTAGTTCGGCCTTTGTGTGGTTCAGGAAACACCAGCTTACCCCCGTCGTCGTGCGAAGACTCGGAAATGATCTCGAATGCTCGGAGATCAAAACATCTTGATTGGTCACTCGCTTCTCAACACCAATTTCTTTCCCGTATGGAGGCGAGCTGCTTTCCATCGTGGATTGGAGTCGTGTGATAACCTGTGGTGTTGACGCTCGCCCCTTCTCTTCGCTCAGGTAACATTTCCCTAGCTCCACGGCGCTCAGTTCCTCCACGATCTGCCGAACATCCGCTCCTCTTTCACCCGTTTCTGCTGCTTCACCTCCATGAAAAGATCCAGGCTGCTGGCGGGCGAAATCCATCGTTTGTTGGCGCCACCACTGGAGGCGTGGTGTGATGGAAATGGTTCTGGACGTCAGGAGAAAGAGGAATGCCCGTTTTCAGTTTAGCTGACGACAAATCGAGAGCTTCCGTCGACGTCTGTCTGGAAACACCAGAGATCTGAGTTGAGAGGCGGGCGCTTTCGTACTGATTGTCAAAAATCTGTGTACTGACGTGTACGGATGCTGCCGTACGATGGCACGTGAGTTTGTAATCTCACGGGAACTAAGAGGCTCGGATGGGACAGCTGGGGAAATGTGTTCCCGGTGGAGAAGAATGGCGAAGTGTTTTGAGGTGAAACCCTTGCTGCCCCACTTCAGTTTCCATATTCAACGATTCCTGCCTCACCAAATCCCCCCTCATTCTCTCCCTCGAATCCACGTGTCTAAGTTTAGAAGTTTGCGTAAGGCTACCGTAATCGAACGATATGCTACGAGCCTCTGTATTCCTTGCGTAAGTTACAAGGCGCTTGTTCTGAAGACGATCGCCTCATTTCGTGTTGTTGTCTCTGGTTGAGTAGCGATAAGTTATGAACGCTTCCCCGGCACCGCCAGAAGCTCCAACGGTTTTCCAAACTCATCTTGTCGGGCGGGCGACTTCAAAACCTCCTCCCTGTCGAAGGAAAAGGTGGAGCAATAAGATAAGTTGCTGTCTTGGCTTGGACTTCGGGAGAGACTTGTACACGCCGACTCAAAACTAGATTCCCCGGAGGAGTGCTCGATGTCGGCCAAGCGGAGCCTCTTCTTTTCTTCGGGGGGAGTTTCGGTAGGAGGGAATTGTGCTAAGGTTTCACTCCTCTGAGGCCACTGAAACTCCTCCTTCTCCGGCTCTTCACCTTCACCTCGGGAGCTTTTTCTGGGCTGTCGGGCTCCACCGTCACCCTGATCTCTGGGACTTGTATGCTGGGTTGCCGCACCAATTTGGGGATTTGAAACGACTGATCGCTCCTCTCCAACGACTCACTCGACTCCATCGCTTGAAGGAAATCCTTCCTGTCTCAGCGCGTGCTACTGTTCAGTGAGGCCTGTTTATGGAGTTGGTGTGCTGGATAACAGATATGACATTCCCTAAAGTTTTACGACCAGACATTTCCGGACTCACTGATACGTCAAACTGCGGATGTCCTAACGCCATAATGCCAGCCACAGCTTGTTTAACATCGTAGTCTTTACTTGAGTCAAACATCTCCTCACATTCATCCCGTCCCTCGTATTGTCCCGACAGATCTTCCTCTTCCCGTTTCTCTTTCCGACGTTTCCGCGTTGCCAGCTCCATGGCGTGTCTCTGATGGCTCGTACCAGAGGGGCAGCTTTCCATTTCCAGTCCTGAGATCATTGAC